>NW_027663787.1:0-179341 GCF_964034855.1 Anser brachyrhynchus | reverse complement strand
TGACACCCCCCCCAGTGGGACCCCCTGCCCCAAAGTGGGACCCCCCCCCCCCCAA
Organism: Anser brachyrhynchus; assembly: GCF_964034855.1. NCBI lineage: Eukaryota > Metazoa > Chordata > Aves > Anseriformes > Anatidae > Anser > Anser brachyrhynchus. The sequence goes on along the minus strand of NW_027663787.1, from coordinate 179,286 downwards.
AGTGCTCCCCCCAAAGTACTCCCCCAAGTGGGATCCCCCCAGACAGGGACCCCCCATAAATTGTGACCCCCCCCCCAAAACTGTGACCCCTCCCATCACTATGCCCCCCCCATATGACCCCCCCCCAGCAGAGAGCCCCTTTGCCCCCCCCCCCCCCCAAAAAAAACCCTCCCTTTCCTGCTGGGGAGGGGCCGAGGTTTGGGGGTACCCCCCCCATTAACCCCGTGCCCCTCCCCCCAAATTTCCCGCAGCCACCCCCTCGGGGCCCCCCCCCGGCCCCGGGGCGCCTCCGCCGCCAGCCTGGGGGACAAATATGGGCGCAACGCCTATGTGTGACCCCCCCACAATGGGGAGCACCACCCCTCCCCCTCCGGGAGGACCCCCCCAGGAGTGGGGACCCCCCCTCGGGGAAAGGAAAGAGGGGTCCCCCCCCAAGGCAAATGGGACCCCCAAGAAGAATGGCCCCCCCCAGGACAATGGAGACCCCCCTGGACCATGAAGACCCCCCCCCAAAGACAATGGGGACCCCCCCCCAAGAAAAACGGGACCCCCAAGGACAATGGGCCCCCCCCAGACCATGAAGACGCCCCCCCCCCCAAGGACAGTGGGACCCCCAAAGGACAATGGGGACCCCCCCCAAAGGAAAATGGGGACCCCCTCCAAAGGAAAATGGGGACCACCCAAGACAATGGGGACCTCCCGCCCGGACTTTGGGGACTCCCCCAGGACAACGGGGACCCCCCAGGACCATGGGGACCCCCCCGAAGGATAATGGGACCCACAGGACCATGACGATACTCCCCCCTGGATGATGAGGCCCCCCCAAAAAATGGGGATCCCCCCAGGACTCTGGGGACCCCTCCCAGACAATGGGGAACCCCTGGACAATGGAGAACCCCCCAAAAATGGGGACCCCCCATGGACTTTGGGGAACCCCCCCGAATGATGGGACCCCCCCCCCCCCCCGGAAAATGGGGGAGGTCTTTTTTTTTGGGGGGGGGCTTTTGGGTGGGGTCTGTATGGGGGGGGGGGGGCTGTTCCTGTCAATGGTAATTACAGCGTTAATGATGAGGCGCTGCCCTAGTGCTCCCAGTATACACCAGTGCTCCCAGCGCCCCCCAGTGCTACCAGTATCCTCCCAGTATCCCCCCCAGTGCTCCCAGTGTCATCCCAGTATCCCCCCCAGTGCTCCCAGTATCCCCTCTAGTGCTCCCAGTATCCTCCCTGTGCCCCAGAGGGCTCCCAGTATCCTCCCAGTGCTCCCCCAGTATCCACCGCCCAACCTCCACCACCGGTCTCCTCGACGTTCATGACCGTGACCACGGAGCTCTGCACCCATGGCCATAGGGTAGCTCAATACCTGCACCCGTGGCCATGCCCATGCCCATGACCATGGAGCTCTACACCAATGACTGTGACCATGGAGTTCTACCACGACCATGCCCATGCCCATGAAGATCTACCCCCATGACCATGACCATGAAGCTCTGCACCCATGACCGTGACCATGCCCATGAAGCTCTACACCCATACCCTTAACCATGAAGCTCTACGCTCATGACCACGATGACCATGCCCATGAAGCTCTTCACCCTCTTCAACTCTTCATGACCATGACCATGGAGGTTCGTGCTCATGACCATGAAACTCTACCCCCATGACCGTGACAGTGAAGCTTTGCACCCATGACCATGAAGCTCTACGCCCATGACCATGAAGTTCTACACCCATGGCTGTAACCATGAAGCTCGGCCATGACCACGACCACACTCATGAGGCTCTACACCCATGCCCATGAACCTCTACAGCCATGGCCATGAAGCTCTGCACCCATGAACATGACCATGACCGTGAAGCTCTGCACCCATGACCATGATGACCATGACCATGAATGTCTACACCCATGCCAATGCCCATGAAGCTCTACACCCATGGCCATACCCATGAAACTACACACCCACGAACATGACCGCGATCATGACCGTGACCATGAAGTTCTACACCCATGGCCATGCCCATGAAACTGCACACCCATGAACATGACCGTGATCATGACCATGACCATGGAGCTCTACACCCATGACCCGCCCCCCCCCCCACCCCCCCCCCACGTCATGTGCTCCTCCCTCCCGATAAATGCGATTGTTTTCCCGGCCGAGCCTTCGCGTCCTCCTTTTACAGCCCCCCGTGGCCTCCAGCAGGGCCTCCAAGGTGATGGGGGCCGGGCCTTCATCGGCCATAAACCTCCCCAGGGCTGGCTGGCCACGTGACCGCCCTGCTCGTTATCTCGGCCCTAACGAAGGCTCAGAGATAACACCGAGGCTCGCGGGATTTCCTGGGCCTCCTTCCTGTTGGCCTCTGCTCCTGGCCCAAAAAGCGCAATTTTTGGTCAGAAAACCCCCGTTTTTTTCAGTTTTTTTTAGAATAAAAATATTTTTCAGAATTTTTATCAGCCAGTGGTGATTCACGGCAATTCCTGGAGCAGCCCACAATAATAATAATAATTATCATTTTTATTTTTATAATTGCCATTGTCATTATTATTATTATTATTACTATAATAATAATATTATTATGACTATTACTATTATTACTACTATTACTTTTATTCTTACTCTTTTTCTTCTGATTATTTTTATCATTTCCTGAGTCCCTGAGTAGGTGTTCTGTCATTTCTATGCAAAAGAAGCAAATTTTGGGGGTGCCTGTGTCCTGGAGGATGGAGATTTACCCAGGGTGCCTTTATGATGCCTTTATTTAATTTTAATTTTAATTTTAATTTTAATTTTAATTTTAATTTTAATTTTAATTTTAATTTTAATTTTAATTTTAATTTTAATTTCTAATTTTAAATTCTAATTTTAGTTCTAATAACCTGATTCCGTTTTAATTCTAGTTCCAATTCTAATTCTAATTCTAATTCTAATTCTAATTCTAATTCTAATTCTAATAATTCTAATTCTAATTCTAATTCTAATTCTAATTCTAATTCTAATTTTAATTCTAATTCTAATAACCTGATTTCATTTTTAATCCTAATTTTAATTCTAATTTTATTTGTAGTGCCTCAATTTCATTTTAATTCTAATTTTTGTTTCTGACTTTAATGCCTTTGTTTCAGGTAATCCAGGCCTTGGGAACTGCATGCCCATGCCTCTCCCTAGTTGAATCCAGTCAGGATGTAGGAAGACTCTTGATTTTTTTGAATTTTAACTTATTTTCAGTCTTTTGGCATCCCTCTGCTTCTTGCTACCACATCTTGGCTCAGTGCCAATGGGCAATAAACTCTCAGAAATGTGTTTTTTTATTTATTTTTTATCACATAGTATTGCAAATCAGGGAAACGCCTGGCTTGGACGCTCTGCGGAATCAGCAAAACTGTAAACCTTTAAAAATAAATAAAAATAAGCCATTTACGGCAGCGTGCAGCTGCCATTGGCCAGGTTTGTTAACAAATGACGTGCCCGGCTGATAACGAGACGGAATAAAACCAGGAATTACGGCCTCAAAACCGCAGCTGGAAAGGAAGGCGGGAGGGCTGTAAGGTGCGTTACTGAATTTATTGCTTTCCTGTTTTTCTAGAAATTATGCTCCGCGGCTCCATCGTGGGAGAGCAGACGTTTAGAGCTCAAATTTCTTCATTTTTGGTGCTTCCATAATTGGCAATTAAAAAAAAAAAAGTGAATTTTATGGTTGGTTGGGAGGGCCACCTTGCGCAAAAAATTGATTTTAATAAACTTTAATATTGATATTTTACCACCCCCCATTGATTAATGCTATATTTTAGGGCTCTTTTTTAAGGCTCTTATTCAATATTTAGCCAATAAGAAAGAAAATTGAAGAGAGGAAGATTTGTATTGTTTAGTGCTTTAAATGCATTTTTTTTCTATATAACCGGAATTTCTTGGGGTGCTGGAGCATGGGAGGAGAAGAGATGTAAAAAGTTCAACCTGCTTTTTCACCAAAAAAAAAAGCTTTTTCAAAAGAATTCCCTTTGAGTTATTATTCTGAAATAGAAAAGTATTTTGGACTTATAATTTTTTATTTTTATTTTTTACAAATAAATGTGGTACTCTTTGCAAGGGCAAATCAATATCCTCCTGTAGAAAACACAAATTTTTAGTTGTTTGAAAAAATACTTTTTTCAAAAGTTTTTTTTTTTTTTTGAAAACATATTTTTTTCAAAACCCGATTTTTCATTTTTGGTTCTTGAATTTCAGTAAAGATTGGCAAAAAAAATCTGTAATTAGAAATAGTCAAAAATTCTGTGTTGAACATGCTTTTGCAGGAAGATGTAATGAATAACGATGTCCCCCACGTGGTTTGAATTGTTTGGAATGTGAGAATTATTGAAATTAATGCTTTTTAAAAATGCTATTTAAAAAAGATTTTCATTTTTTTTAATGCATACATTAAGGGCATAATTTAAAATAGAAATAATTGCCAGCTTTTCAAAAAAATTGTTGTTTTTTTTTGGTTTCCTCACACAACGGTGTTTCTCCATAGATGGGAAAGGCGAAATTCAGCAAATTGGAAATAATTTTTATCACCCTCTTCTGCTTGGTGGTGGCTGTGGCTTGCGTCCTCATTGGCATTTTGGCGACGAGGGAAGAGGGAACAGAAGATACCAGTAAGTGTCAATTTTGGGGAAAAAAAATCACAATCTTGGAATTTTCAGATTAGCTTGGCAAAAATCCAATAAAGAAAAACAATGGAAATTTGCAGAAATTGGATTCTGGAGCTGAATGGGAAGGATTCCTTTGGAAACTGAGGGAATTCTTGTAATGCCTGTTGTTGGGGTCTTGGAAAATGTGGGAAAGCAAGAAAATGTGCATTCTTTTCCTTGTGTTTTTGCAAAAATTTACAGCGTTCTCTTCTTGGCAAGTCTCCCATTTTAATCATTAACCAAAGGTAAACCAGAGTCACATGCTGATAGCAGGAAATAACCAAAAATGTTAATTTTTATTATTTTATTACATCAGAAATCACTCAGAAACATCCTGAAAAAAATGAAAAAATGCAGGTTTTCTCTTTTTTTTTTTTTTTTTGTCGGTCGTAAAATTTTGTATAGCTGGAGACGTGGCCGCTGTTTGGAGGGGACGTTGGTGGTTGGGTGCTCTGGGGGCGAGAACCAAAAACCAGTTACGAGGGCATGGGAATAATTTGTGTTTTGGGTAATTTAAACGGTGTGAAATGTTCGTCCATGACCCGAAATTAACCTCTGGGTTCCTTCGCCTCACAGCATTTTCCCCAACCTGCCCGAGCGTGACAGCAGCCGAGAGGATCGACTGCATCCCGGATCAAGTCGCCACCAAGGTCTGGAAATACCCAAAAAAGGCATAAAAAAACAGGTTATAGCCAAAACCCAGGGCTGAAATTACTCACATTTCATAATGCTAAAATACATTATTTATATAAAAGCATCTTTTTAAACATTTTTTCAACCTGCAAGTGCCTAATTTTTCTTGGTAGTGTGCAAATACCAATTTTAACAACCAATTTTAACAAGTTTTAACAACCAATTTTTAAACCAATGTTTAACCAATATTTAAAAGTTTTAAACCAATGTTTAAACAAATACTTAAAAATTTTAAACCTGTGTTTCACCCATATTCAAAAATTTTAAATTAAAAACTTAAATTGAAAAAACACTATTTTTTAAACCAGCAAGAAAGCCCACACCATGGGTTGGGGTTGGGAACAAAATTAGGCCCAAATGAAGCAATTTGGGAAAAATTTCCTCTAGGCTTTGCTGCAACCTGGCTTCATGGCAAATCATGATATGCCAGAAGTGCTTTTTTTTTGCTGTGATGTCAGAAACGAACTCTATAATTATTTAATAATAATTTAATTATTAAATATTGCCGGATTTGAGAAGAAGAGGGAAATCTCGTTGCCATCACATCGCCTTTTTATGGCAAGTCCCACGTTGTGCGTCATTCCTACCATTTCATATCATAGGCATTAAACATTGCAGAATTTGAGGATAAAAACAGAGAATTTGGGAATTCTTCTGCCCACAGCAGTGCAGCAAAGATTTGGTGAAATTTTATTTATTTAAATTTCACGTTGTGCATTACCCATAAGAGTCCACTGATTTTTAAGCATCGAAAATTTCTTTCCTTATTGAAGACTGTAAAGTTGATTTGATGGAATAATTGAATAATTCTATAATAAGAAACAGAAGGCAAGTTTTTGTTGCCTTTTTTTCACTATTAAGTAGATTTTTGGCTAAATGTTGGCTGGGAAATTTTCAGTGTGTGGAAGCTCGTAGAGCCAGTTAGCATACATCTTCCTTTTCTTTTTCATCCAAAATACCCAAACAAAACAAACAAACGAAAAAATGAGCTCATAAAACTAGAATTATTGAGCAGAGAGGGATGGGGAGAAAATAGCCATTTTCTAGCCAGCCACAGGACCAAGGGAAATGTGCTGGAATACGAGCTTGATGCGACTTGCGAACAAGCCCTGGTATCACCTACCATGACCAGCACGCGTGCTAGTTGGAGATTTCATCGTTCTTTTTCTGATAAAACCCTGCTCGATCTGGGGAATTTTACACACATACCAGCACGTGTACAGTCATGCCTTGCCTTGATCCTGGGGGCAGAGCTCAATGTTCAGCAGTTATTGCCGCTATCGAGGTTATCTCTGGATAAGCTCTTTATTTTTGGCCCTGGTGCCTCTATCGGCATTTGGGAGGTCGCTTTTATAGCCCGGAGGGCAGGGTGAACTTAAATATTTATGTAAAATTATAACTTTGATAATAGCACGGGCCCTTTCTTCGGGTGGACTCTGCTCCATCACCTGTGGTGGATGTGAACGATGTGTTCTCTACGATACGTGCTATAAAGCATACACTCTAAATTCCTACTTAAATGTGCTTATTTAAGCATTAATATTTAAATATTCTCCTCTAATATTCTTATTTAAATAGAAGGTATAATTGGAAGGTAGCAGAAAGTTGGAGAAAGAGGATGTTGGATGCCCCAGTGTGGGATAACCAGTTCACTTCTAATATTCAGTAGTTGTTTTCTGATATTTAATAGTTGTTTTCTGATATTAAATATTCATTTTAGTAATTTTCTGATATTCAATAGTTGTTTTGGCAGGCAGTTGAAATACTTTATAATCAATTTGGATACAAAGTGAATTTTGGTTTATCTTGGGTGGTTTTGTAGGCACATCTATGTTCGCTGCAAAATTGAGCCAAAATTCATAAAAATGAGCATTTCTTGGGCTTTTGCACAAAATTGGGGGAAATTGGTGTGGTTTTGAGCTGCTCCAAATCCTGCCTGGTTCTGCATTGACTGAAATGGGGAGAAATCGGCGTTGGGAAAGTCCTGGAGATCTTCACATTGGGTTGAGGACACTGGTGGACCTTTGTTCCCCATGAAATTCCCTGGGTATCATCACAACGATGCTTTGACCCCAGGAATGACGCATATTGCTAATGATAACAAAGATAATTGGATGCTTAAAGTAACAGAAGGCCCATATCTTGCTTTCAAACGTGACACTCATTCACAACGCGGGTGAACAACTTAATTCCTTCCAGAAAAGTGAAGGTATTTATTGGGCTGGAAAGTTTTATTGGTTTATTGGGCTGGAAGGGTTGCTGTCACTACTCCAACACGTGTGCTGTACATGACAGACTGAACTGCTTTTATTTTTTTATTTATTTTTATGCCTTTGCTTTAAATAAAGTCGATTTTATCTCCTTTTGAGGCTATGAGGAGCTAATTTGAAAATTTCTGGTATTTCAACATGAGGTTGGAATGATCTATGCATCAGGTGCTCCATTTGGAGACACTTATAAGCCACAAAGGAAGCAATTGATTTGTCTTTATACCAAAATTATTGCTTTTTTCATTATTTTTTAAAACACTGCTTCAATGCTAAAAATTTTAAAGCAGAAATTTTAAAAACATTCCTTCATTTGCTTTAAAACACTCCTCAGCCTACGACCTTTCTTATCCTATCTGCCATGGCAATCATTTCTTTAGAAAACATAATTTGCTTGTGGCATTAAGGAAGAACAAATGTTCCCAAATCCTCTTTATTTATTTATTTTCAGAACTAATGAGCAAATTTCTAGTTTCAATCCCCCAAAACTCTTCTTGGCACCCAACTGACCTGATAGGATGTTCGGAGATGGAGCTGGGTGGATGGAAAATACTATATAGGGTTTTTGGTGGATGTACCTCGTGTGAATTTCGTAAATTTTATGACATGGGATTTAGTTGTGGAAAAAAATCACCTTTTTTGCTTTGTTTCGGACCAGAACCTGTGCAACCTCCGTGGCTGCTGCTGGAGCCCCCAGAGCGACACCAGCGTGCCCTGGTGCTACTTCTCCTCCAACCATGGCTACAAAACGGGGGGACAAGTGCAGTCAACTCCACAGGGTGAGTTCACACACCAAGAACTGGGAACACACGGATCCCAATAAAATCAATGATTTTATAATTTGTTTATTTTAATTTCCCCACCCCAAGGGTTCCAAGTTTTGTTGAACCGGCTCTCGTCACCGTCACTTTTCGGGAATGACATCAACACCGTGCTCCTCACTGCAGAATATCAGACACAAAATCGCTTTCGGTTCAAGGTGAGTTTTTCCAAGTTTAATGTGTTTTTTTTTTTTTTTTTTTTTTTTTTACAAAATTTTGGCCTGGGTGGTGCACAAGGGAGATTCTACAAGATTATAAAGGAATTAATTTGATTTAGTAATGAATCCTCTTTCTTGCTCTGTGACGCCTACCAAAAATTAGCACTCCCAGTGCTTCAAATGAAAAAATTTGGACCAGGAGAAACCTTTCTTGTACCCGGAGGAGCAATGGGTACAAAATCCTTAACACGACAGCATTCATGCAGAAAAAAAATCCCCCAAAATAGTTTTTTTTTTTCTTTAATCCTACTTCCATTTTTCCCCCTTTTCATCAGAAAAGAGTTTGGGTCAAGTACTTTTATTAATTTCATTATGGCTTTAGAACATCCAAAGCACGTTGTGTAAAATTCAGTGGCCGTTGATGGATTTTGAGCCTGGGCTGGACTTCTCTTGCCCTATTTTTGTCCTTTTTAAATTTTTTTTGGGGGGGATGAAGGGCGTTTGCCACACGTTTTCCTGCCAGAAATGTGGAAGTTGGGGTGGGTTTGCTATAACCAGCCAATATAGGACGTACAGAAAGACTGGAAGTGAGATGCTGTGAAATGCCTAAAAATATTATTATGCAGAATTTGAGCATAATTAGTCATGGGAAAAATACTCTCAGATCAAGTAATGATGGGAAATGTCTAAATATATGTATGAATATATATCTGACTCCAGTCAGATCACCTCCATAACTGGTCTCTAAGGCCCCTTCCATCCACGATTCCCAGTCCATCGCAGTCAGATCTCTTCCATAACTGGTCTCATCAGATGTTAAATCTGGAAAGTGTTAAATTCATTAATGTTTAACGTCCCAGTGTTCCTTTACAGATCACTGACCCCCAAAACAAAAGGTTTGAAGTCCCCCACGAGCACGTGGGGACCTTCAGTGGATCAGCGGCCTCCAATTTAAAATACAAAGTTGATGTCCAGGACAATCCCTTTAGCATCAGGGTCACCCGAGTAAGCAACGGAGCAGTTCTGTGAGTAACTTCGGAGCTTTTTATTTACAATATCGTGACATCATCCTCTTTTTTTTGGTTGGTTGGTTTGCTTTGGTTTTGAGTTTTTTTTTTTTGGTTGATTTATTTTATTTTATTTTATTTTATTTTATTTTATTTTATTTTATTTTATTTTATTTTATTTTATTTTATTTTATTTTATTTTATTTTATTTTATTTTATTTTATTATTTTATTTTCTACTCTATTTTATTTTATTTTGAAGGTATGGTCACATTGGGTGCTCTTTCGGGCATGCCAGCTCCTCCTTTTCTTCTTTTGATGGATGAACAGCATGGAAATATTCTTTCAATGTAAAATTGGAGATATTCTTTGCAAAATTTGGGCGATGGGGAGCTCCATCTCACGGGATCTTTTGCCCTGTTGCTTCTGCATCCTCTTTTCCCCTTAATCTTGGGGAAATCTTCACAGCTACTTTGTGCCATAAATTCAGGGCAATTATTCCTCAGTTCCTCAGTCACTACAAATCCTTGGCAGCACTTAAAATCGCTATTTTTTACGCTCAATCTGCAATTGTCAACCATCAATATCAGGCCATGCCTTATGCATATGATATGGGACTTTTCCCTACCAGCCAGCAGTAAGCTATTTCTAGTGAAATAGGAATAAAATGTGAAAAGTGAAGCATTTAAATCCCTTTATTTCCTTAGGAAAATAAAAAAAAAAAACACAACACCCAAACAGGAACTAAACCTGAACCAACATTAAAAGGCGGAAGCACCTGGAGGAAATATTTATTAAACCAATTAAGAAGTGATTATCAGCCTGACCACTAGCAATTCTTCGAGTTTAATTAGCTAGGATTTGCTTTCGTCCTTCGGGCTTTATATTGTTTACTTTGTTAAAAGCCTTACTAAGGACTAATTTGCTGTTAACGACAGAGCTGGTGTTCAGGAAGCCACCTCTGATTTAACTGAGGCGTGGAGGGGTGAACACGTCATTTAATCCAGGGGGACCTGCTTGAAATAACACTCCGGAGGGTTGTTTATATTATCCTTAGTCTTTTTATTTAATTGAGAGCAAAACAAAGTTGCTTTTCATGAAAAAAAGAAGTTCACCACTAATGATTTATTGTTTAAACACACAGTATTTTTATTGTGGTATATAAAAAAATACGGTTTTGGCCATAATATGTCGCCCAAGTGACAAAATCACTTTCTTCAAAATTCAAATTCGAACTTTTTTTTTCTTTTGAAATCAACGGCTTGGGATTTATTTATTTATTTATTTTGCATTTAGCGACACGAACGGATCTGACTTTCCCATTTTATCCCAAATTCCTCCAGGTTCGACACCTCCATCGGCCCGCTGGTGTACGCCAACCAATTCTTGCAGCTCTCCATCAAACTCCCCAGCAGCAACATCTACGGCGTGGGCGAGCACGTGCACAAGCAATTCCAGCATGATGTCAACTGGAAAACCTGGCCCATGTTCAGCCGGGACTCTGCTCCTTCAGGAGTAAGTAAATCTTATTATATTTACTTTGCGCAAATCCTGCGATCCAGACATATTGCGCAGTTGGCACCTCACCAAAATCCATTTTATTTTACTTTATCACTTATATTTTTTCTGCTGAGTGCTGCATGTGATTGCAAAATGGTATATATATAACCAAGTAAAATTGCCAGTGGAATAGCTTTTGGTCAATATTTGCAGTGATTTGGTCAATTTGTGCAGTATTGCAACATGCTGCCTATCAGCTCATGAGCATCGAAATCTTACACTTTTTTTTTGCTGATAAAAAGAATAAAAAACAGCCTGGGTGTGCATCGCCACATGCAGAACTCGGTCGGTACACCACTTTCCCTCGTAGCTCAGGAAATAATGCATTTGGCAGCTGTTGCTTTACAAAACATAATAGCTCTATCAGCTGTTTATGTATTTTTTCTACATATTTTTTTGTTCCCCCACACATTTTTTTTTTCCCAAAGTGGTCCAGCTTCCAAGAAGCAGATTATTACATTTTTGGTTTGGATTCCCGTACATAATATATTTTTGTTTGTTTCTTTGGGGAAAATAGTCAAATAATTATCACTATGGTTATTCATATCTTTGGGGCTTTTTGAGAAAAAGGAAATATCTGCTAGAGTGTGCTAGTCCTTGACGAGGTAATATTGCAAAAATTAAAAAAAAAAATCGAGAGAATTACATTTCTGGTGTAATTTCTGGGCGCGATAAAGTGAGATTGTTGCAGCACTGATCCTCCTGTTGAAATAGGATTCAGGAGAATGGCTCAGTGCCTGCAATTAATTAATATTTTAAAAGAAGTATATTTCATAATGTTGAAATGTTGCCTATGGGCTGCTACAACTATTTTGTTTTTTCAACCCAAAACTAAGGCAAGTTGTTTCTTAATTTTCTACAACAAAATGCATTGCAGAAATGGTTGTGTTTATTTTCTTTCCATCCATGTTCAAATTTATAATCTTCATCCTTTTAATAATTGCTAATCAGAGGTTTGAAGTCTTATCTGTATGGCTCCAAGGGAGGCAGGTTTTCCCCAAATATGGGCTTTCGGTGAATTTTGAGCAAATTTTACATTCCCATTTTGAGAAGCTTAACCTCACAGGTGGTATGTTTTTTCTCTGAGATACTGGGTTTTTAATCATCTTTTCTGTTTTCCTTCAAGAACATGGATAACTTATATGGTGTTCAGACTTTCTTCTTGTGTTTGGAAGACAAAAGTGGAGCTTCTTTCGGTGTTTTCTTGATGAACAGCAATGCAATGGGTAAGCACGCCTTCTCCACAGCTTTACTCATTGCAAAAAAAATGCCCATTTTTGGATGATCTGCAGGGCTGTTGCACTGCAAATCTGCTGAACTGGTGTCAATTTTTTAAAAAGAGTCAATTTTTCGAAAAAAGCTCTCTTAAAATGTGTAACAGCAGTCATTGCAAGGATTTACTCGTTTCCTATGCAAATAGCTCACAGTTATTCTTAAGATTTTGTTGACCACTGCCATGGGCATTTTTGTTTGGGGTCAGGGGTGTTTTTGCTAGAGAGATTAAAATCAGAACCTAATTTTAAAATAACTTTAAACAGCACTTGTAAATATATGCCCTTAATTTTCCTTCATTAAGGCAAATTGGGCTTATTTTCCTTAGTTAAGGAACATGGTGCTTATTTGGATGCTGAAGTTGAAATATTCAAGTGTCCTGAGGCTGAAAATTTAATGAGAAGAAGTTGGATTTCTCTTTTTGGACTGTAAAGGACTGTAAATATCAACATTTTAAGAAATTAAGATAATTAACATTTTTTAAAGAAGCTGAACATTTTTCGTTTTAAGCTCAAGTAACTTAGCTTTTGGGTTTACTTGATTTTTTATATCTCATATCATCATAACAGTTACTGGAGATTTAGGAAATATCCCATCCCATTTTTGTGTGTTTTTTGGCTTGCAGAGTTCGCCCTGCAACCAGCGCCAGCTGTCACTTACAGAACAATTGGCGGAATTCTGGATTTTTATGTCTTCTTAGGCGACACTCCCGAGCAAGTGGTGCAGGAGTACGTGAAGGTAGGCATCCACCCTTGGGGGCACCCAAGCCCTGGGCAGTTGGTTCTTGGTAATGCTGCTTTGGTCAGGGTTGATTTTTGGCCAGATGTTGTCCAACCTTTGGCTTTGCTCTTTGCAAATCATCGTTATTGATGTTGAGTTAATAATTGTGTTGAGTGTTGAGCGTTGAACATTGAGCGTCGAACATTGACCGTTAGAGCATTAAAGTTCTGAGGATTAAAATATTAAATAACAAATCATTAAATATTGTATTTTTTTTTAAAAAAAAGCTTATTCTTTTATGTAAGACAGCAAATAAGTGGATATAATGCCAGCAAACAGAATGAGTTGCCACTTTTAAGAATAATATAATAACTTGATGGGTAACAATTGATACGTCGTTCTTGGCATCATCTTTTTCATTTGGCTTTTTCTGGGGGGAAAAAAGCACAGAAAAATTTCACAGTTGACGGGAATCGCTTCAAATGTGGCCTCTCACGCTCCAGTTGAATCCCTTTGAGGAGTGCAAATTTAGGGAATCAGACCCAAAAAGTTCATCCCTTTTCGGTTTTAATTTCCAGCTGGTCGGATTGCCGGCGTTGCCTTCCTATTGGGCTCTCGGGTTTCAGCTTAGTCGTTATGATTATGGGTCTCTGGATGAGGTGAAGGCGGTTGTGGAGCGGAACAGAGCAGTTGGACTTCCTTACGTGAGTAAAAATGTGACTTTTCATAGAGAAGGCAGCAAAATTGAACAAAAAACTAAAATATCTATTTTTCCCAATATCTGATTTTCTGATGCTCTCAGAAGCCACAGAACATCAGCATCAAGAGCCAATTTTTCCCAGTTTTGTGAAAAAAAACAAGACTGGTGAATAATCATTAAAAATAGACACCTGCACCCAGTTGATTGTATCAGCTGATTTTCCAGAAATTTTAATCAAAATGCAGCACATCCCAGAGTCAAGTATTGCTTCTTTTCTTTCAGGATGTTCAATACACAGATATTGATTACATGGAAGCAAGGAAAGATTTTACTTATGACAAAGTGAAATTCACAGACCTCCCTAATTTTCAAAGGTATCTGCACGACTATGGGCAAAAATATGTTCTCATACTGGTAAGCATTTATTATTATTGGTAATAATTATAATAATATATTTTACTATGACATTACATCAAATACATAATGTTATATATTGTGTATTATTCAAAAGAAATGAATTATTTTTCCTTTTTAAATAATATCAGGATAATTGAACATTGCTACACTTGACATCCTTAGAGTTGCTGGGCTCAGTAACAATGGGTGCACATTTTCTGTAGTATTGTATTTTTCTTCCATTTTTTTAGGATCCAGCTATTAGCACTGAGCGTCTTGAGAACGATTTACCCTACCTATCCTATGACAGGGGAGAAAGCAAGAAAGTTTGGATTAACGAATCCGATGGCGTAACACCCTTAGTTGGCGCGGTAAGGAAATATTTCAATTTTTTTTTAGCAATTTTCTGTACATTAGGTCAAAAGGAAAAGAAAGATTTTAAATGGCCAGGAGATGCCAGCAGCCAATATTGATTTATGATTATTATGATTATTTTCAATTATCACAGAGCAATTTCCCCTTTAGTGCTTTGAAAATTTCTTTAGAACAAGTTTACAAATGTATCTACTTACCGCACAATTTTGCATAACTTGATTTTGACTTAAAAAAAATGACTTTTGAGCTGAAAATTCAATACATTAACAACTTCTTTCTATGTGTAAATACTCTTTTGCAATCCATATCTCAAAAGTCTTCTCCTGATGCCTGTATCAACACTGTCCTGCAAAAATAATATTTCTCAGTTTTAATACCCAGAATGTTTTGTTTTTTTCCATAACACCATCAAAAGTTTTATTTTTTCAATTAATATATTTTTTTTTTATTTAGGTGTGGCCAGGCAGAACCGTCTTCCCAGATTTCACCAGTCCCACCTGCACCAGCTGGTGGGTGTCAGAGTGTCAAGAGTTTTACAAGGAAGTGCCATATGATGGGCTCTGGATTGTAAGGAATTCACCATTTTTTTGATTTTCGTAAAAAGGAAAAAAAAGTCAATTTTATGGCTTGTTTTATTCTGCAATGAATTTGGAGAACGGTTTATGGTGAATAACCTGAAATCCATGCAGTATTTGTACATCTCTTCTGTAATTTTGATTTTTCATTTAATTTTAATTTAAAAATTTTAATTTAAAAGCTTTTAATTAAAAAACTTAAATTTTACCCTAATGCATTGGATACTTGCTTCCTTCAGTCAAGGCATATTCAGCGTAATTTTATTTATCAAAGAATAATGGTGACCACGATCATAATTCCTATGGTAGCTTTTATTTTTAATGAACTATGCCTTTAGGTAGAGAAAAAGTGAACACCTTTTGTAGGATTTGGGATTTTTACTGGGTAAGGACGTTTTTCTTTTCAGGCTGGAACACGCAGCCAGAGGGTTGTTTTTATTTTGTGCAAATATTTGGGAATTTGTAGAAAAATAACACAGGATTTGGGAAAAGCTGCAATTTATCCAGTTTGGGTGAAATCCTGCCATCACCACTTTGCTCCAAATTCATCATTCTGACATTCAGAAAGACTTTTTTGATGATTTTGTACATTGGTGTTGTGGTTGCTGGAGGAAAAAAATAACTAGTATTTTTTGTGCTTCTTGTGCGCTCCGGTCAGCAGCTACAAGTTGCTTTGCAATGACATAGTTGGCTGAAAGTCCAAAAAATATCGGTGTTGGGAATGTTTTAGCCTCAATTTGAAATTGGAATTTGCCATTTTTCAGGATATGAATGAAGTAGCCAACTTTGTTCAAGGCTCAAGTAATGGTTGTAAGCAGAATGAATTAAACTACCCACCTTACACGCCCCGTAAGTCTGTCGTCTTTAGCAAAAAAAAATAATAAATCTTTTAGCAAAAATTCTGTGGATAATTGTGTTATCAGTTAAAAGGATATGGAGGGATTTTACTGTGGGTTTTATAGATTTTTTGAGTACTTTTATTGACTGAAAGTAAATATATACCAAATGCCAGGTCAAAGATGTGGTTTATATGGCTCACTAGAAAAGAATATCTTGTTTTACACCCATCAGAATAATAAATGAAGGTTGTCAGTGCCTTAATCGTATATAATAATTGTATCTTTTGTTGTTTTATTACCATCTATATCACCTACTATTTCAATGTCAATAATTAGAGGTGCAGGCAATGCTAAAGAGGAACTGAAATTCTTGATCAAGCCAGACCTTTGATCATTGCTAGACAATGGGCATGGCCAGATCAAATGGTTCAGAAATTTTGGGGTATAGTTTTTGGGCGAGTCCTTCCTGGCATGAGAAATACAGCTTGAAGCTGGATTTAATGTTATGAAATTGAAAATTTGGTGTACGTTAGCCTCACGCTGGTAAATCCCATCCCATTGGCAATGCTCAGGAGTGTGCAGGGAATTATTTTGCTTTCTATGTGGATTGCTGTGAGATACAGAAAGTTTGAAGGCAGAATACTTCTTTGTATGTAATTAAAAGTAAATCAATTAAATTCAATCCATTAAAATACATTTCCTAAACTGCTCTATTGCAGGAATTCTTGACCGACTCTTGTATTCCAATACACTCTGCATGGATGCAGTGCAAAATTGGGGGAAACAATATGATGTCCACAACCTTTTTGGATACTCCATGACTCTGTCAACACAAGAGTAAGGAAGACTTCTTAACATCTCAAATTAAAAGTAAATAAATAATAATAATCAGAGTGTCATAGAACCATTACGGTTGGAAACGACCTTCCAGAGTAGAGCCAATGCCCTTGATCTTGGGCAATTCACTTCCCAAGGAACCCAATCTGTGGGTCGATAGGAATTATCAGGCCTCTGCATCTCCAATCTTTCCACAATGGGCATTCAAAATTGCATTTTTGAAATTCAAATTAAATTTTTGAGTCAAAATTCAAAGCCCTAGCACTGGATTTTGGTGACGCAGTTCTGCGCATAGAGCAAAGCTGAAAGGAGACCCAGGCTTTGTTTTTTAGACTTAAAATGTGATGAAGGTTGGCAGGCAAAAGTGAAAGGGTTCTTTAAGGTTGGTGAAATTATTGATGCTAGTGAAATTAATGATGATAGTGAAATTAATAAAAATAATAATTTAGTTAATAGACACCTTAAAAATTAGGGGAGTCTGTGTCCTTAGCTTATTTATCATTGTAAATCAGTGAATATAAGTGTAGGTAGAGCTACTCATCTCCATACCCTCTTTATTCTTTGCCCAGTTCCACTCTTTTTTGATTTTTCAGAGCCATCAAAACTATATTTCCTGGGAAACGAAGCTTCCTTCTTACAAGGTCTACTTTTGCGGGGTCTGGGAAGTACGCGGGACACTGGCTGGGAGACAACGCCGCCACGTGGGATCAGCTCAAATGGGCGATTCCCGGAATGCTGGAATTCGGGCTCTTTGGAATCCCTTATGTACGAAATGGTCATTTTTGGTACCTTTTTACAACAAAAATTTAAATTATGCCCTATCAAGCTTGATATATATAAACCCATCTGTGTAAAAGTCTTATAGTAGAACTGTGGAATGGTTTTTGTTGGAAGGGACCTCTAAAGATCATCTAGTTCAACCTAATTCCACCTTTCAAAGCTTAAAATTAATCCCTTTGGGAGTCTATTTAAATATTTTCTTCCCAGGAATAACTGATTTTATCTTTACACCATTTCCCTCTATTGAATATGTGTGTGTATGGATATCAAATATAAGATTTGGTGTTTCAAGCCACCTCATACCTCTGGGAAAGTCTTTAAATGCAATTATTAATGAAATGCCCACATCCCTTTCCAGGATGTGGGCATTTTTCTTTGAATTTCTGTGACCTTGGTACTATTATGCTAATTTATGCATATTAGCACCAATGAGCAGTTTTAGCTTGGAGTCGGTTTAGCTTTCTGTAGGACCTATATTTGAATAATTCTAACTCCACGTGCACAGATGTTGGGCTGAAAAGTATTTACTGAAAAGTCAATTTCTACCTGGCTACTTCGTGTAATATCTCCAGAATTCTGGGGTTCAAACAGAGGAAAACACAATGGAAAATATAAAATTTAGGTACAGATGAAAGATTTGGAGAAATGGGATGTAAAAATGGGATAAATGGCTCTATGACCCTAGGCATCAATTAGGGATGAACAGAAAAATCTCCGTATCTTTAGAGGATTTTTGGTAGAGATGTGCCGTGTGCTCAACAAATTCTGGTTTTATTTTAAGATTGGAGCAGATATTTGTGGTTTCTTTGATGACGTCTCAGAAGAACTTTGCCGGCGATGGATGCAAGTAGGAGCATTTTACCCATTTTCCAGGAATCACAACACCGAACTATGCCAAGTAAGTTGTACATCCTGTTACAGAGATTCATCTTGTGATAAGCTATCGCATTTCTGTTCTGGTAGTTAATACTAAATTAAATTCAGAATCTGTGAAAATAAATTCAGAATCTGTGAAAATAACTTCTGAATTCTGAAAATAACTTCTGAATTCTGAAAAATAACTTCTGAATTCTGAAAAATAAATTTCTACCACTAATAGTTAAACAGTAGACTGGTTTGAAATTGGTGCAACCTTATGCTTAGGAAATCCTTGCTGCAAATAATTTAGGGTTCAGAAAGGTTTAGCTTTATAAGGATTAATTGTAGGCACCAGAGAATATGCTTGGCATCGTTTCATTTTTGTAAATCTACATCTGACATCAAATTTCATACCCATTGGTGTCCACGAATGTGTTGTGCTTGCCAGAACATCCTGATTTTTGGCAGCACCCCATAGACCACAGAAATTAAAATCGCTTTTTGATTACTTTCAGCCCCAGGATCCTGCCTACTTTGGAGCCGATTCGATTTTGGTGAAAACCTCAAAGCACTACTTGAACATCCGCTACACGCTGCTGCCCTACCTGTACACGCTCTTCTACAAAGCTCACACTCAAGGAGACACGGTGGCACGGCCAGTTTTGCATGAGTATGTTCCCAAATCCATTCTTTTTTCTTAGAAAGAAAGAATTCTATCCCACATCTGTTCTTCCTAGAAAGAAGTTAACCATGTCTAGTTTGTGAAAGATACTGCGCATTGGAATATGCACAATGTCTGAATTTTGAAATACAATTTTAGAGTAATCTGGAGAGTCATCAAATCCATCTATAATTTCTGCACACACATCATAATTATCAGTTACTCTAAGAGTTTCTATGAAATTTCATTAGCAGCTGACTAAATTATTCTCTGTCAGCATGTCTGTTTTACAAATTTAATTTTCCTGCCTTTATTCCTATTTATTTTCTTGAAGCTTTTAAACTACCTTAAGAAACACACCCAGACACACTTATGCACAGGCGTAATTAATGCAGACTAAATTAATAAGCTATGTATTTACCTAAGATTAAGCACAATTAATGCCATTGCCTTCCTTTTTGCTTAGGTTTTATTCTGATGAAGCAACGTGGAGCGTGGACAAGCAGTTCCTGTGGGGTCCTGGCCTGCTCATTAGCCCCGTACTTGACCAAGTAGGTTTCACTGTCTCAATGTTTGATATTATTTGATATTTGACATCTTGATATCAAGTCCCGTCATGAATTCCCGAGGAACCTCAAGTCAAAAACTTCAGCTTTCTTACAGCAAATTGCAGCAGAACCCCCTCAACAAGTTGAATTCCTTGACCATCTATCCCCCTAATTCTTTTATTCCTTCGGTTTGAAATTGCCTTCTGATTTTCTGAGTTTTGGGAAAATATTGTTACTCCTCCTAAAAGTAAGGAGGAAGATCAGATTTTTTCTCATTGTCAGCTTTATTACGATTTTGGAAAATTTGGCCTATTGGATTAATTTGCATTCAAATATGAAATTTGTCTCTGTTTTTTCCTTATAGGGGGTGGACACAATTGAAGCATATATTCCTGATGCTGTCTGGTACGATTATGAAACGGTAAGGAAATAGGGTACAGAAATGTGGAGAGTTGCTGATTTTTAGCATTATACCACAGTGATCTCTGCTGGTTTACTTTGGGACCATCGGCAACAATATGGATAGTCTCAGGACTAAAACCTTTTAAGAAAAGGAGGGATTAAGATGAATTGAGGAATTAAGAATTAAGTCAAAAGGGAGAGTTAAGGAACTAGGAATTAAGCCAAAAGAAAGAATTGGGAATTAAGGAATTGGGAATTAAGTAAAAGGAAGAATTTAGGAACTGGGAATTAAGCCAAAAGGAAGAATTTAGGAACTGGGAATTATGTAAAAAAAGCACTAAAGAATGGGAATCAAGTCAAAAGGAAGAACTAAGGAAGTGGTAATTGATTCAAAAGAAAAAATTGAGAGGAATTAAGGAACTGAGGAATTAGAGAGAAGAAAGGAAGAATTAAGAAGAAATAAGGAATTAAAACAGCAGTGGGTGATGTAACCTAATTCTTCTTTATCCCTCTCCGCAAGGGCGCAAAACTGTCCGTCAGGAAGCAGAAAACGCCGCTCTACCTGCCCGCGGACAGGATGGGGCTTCACCTGCGAGGTGGCTATGTTTTTCCTACCCAGCAGCCAGCGATCACCACTGTTGCAAGGTATGTCCAAGGGTGGAATATGATCCTTCACTAAACTGGCAGGAAAATGGGATTTCAAGGAAGGGGCTTGGGGTCATCTGCTTTCAGGAAAAAAAAAAAAAAAGGAAAAAAAGGAAAAAAAGTAGTATTTGGAGCATTATTATTTAGCAGCATTTTAGCACTATTATTATCTAGTAGTACTTAACATTTGAAACTTGGAAATTAAGGACAGTCATCATTCATTTTCATGACCAATGACGTAGTATTTCTTATAATTAACTAGAGAAGATTTTTCTCTTTTCGTTCTTTTTCTTTTTTCTCTCTTTTCTCCTTTTGCAAACTTTCAGTGGATTTTATTCTTTTACTTGAAAATCATCAAACACGTAAACCCTGGATAACCAGGGACCAACACAAGACAATTCTCAAAGTTCTGAAGCCCCGTTGAGCTCTACACTCTTAAAATGAACATTAAAGACTTTTTATTTTATTTTACTTTAAAGACTGTTTATTACACATCTAAAATGTATTTATTAATAAATTGTGGGGTTTTGTTTTTGGTCCACAGCCGTAAGAATCCTATGGGACTGATCATTGCGCTGGATGACAACGAAGAAGCAACTGGGGAGTTGTTCTGGGATGATGGAGAATCCGCACGTGAGTCTTGATCAGCTCTTGTTAGTTCAGGAAAAATGGCCCAAAAATATTTGTAGGGTTGTTGTAGAGTTTTTGGGTTGGAAGGGTCCTTAAAGATCATCTACACGTTCATGATATGCACCCATGCATATGCACACATGTTCTGATATGCACCCAAATGAGTTTCAGTGGGAGAAATACCACGCAACCCCTGTTCACCAAGAAAATTTGGTTAAAGATGAAAACTTTTACATTTCTGACCTTTTTGGAATCAGTTAAATTCCTGGGGACATCAGCAAAAATGTTGTTAACTCAAAAGGTATGCTTACTGACACCAAAATTTTTAAGGCAGCTGCTTCCCATGTTCATGAATTTGAATAACATACCAATATAAAAAAAAAATATATTTTTTTTTATTTTAATCTTGAAGTGAAGGATTTTTTGGCGAATGAAGAATGTTGAATTTTCTAAGGAATTTCTGATTATTTAGGCATCCCATTATCATTTAATTAGAAAGACTTTGGATACTTAAATCCTTCAGGAGCTTTTGAAGCCTCTTTGCCCTTCATGGAATTCATGCTCCTACATCTAAGAGATATTCTGCAGTGTATAATATGATGACTTGATAGGTAATTCCTAAACTTGAAAAAGACTAAAAAAATCACAGAGATTTCAGGAAAATAAAAGGATATTGACATCCTGGGTCAATTCCACAAAAGACGGAAATTGGCAGAATGCATTTTATTTATTTATTTTTTAATGCCTTTCATTCTGTGCTGCAACCAAAATTTATTTTTCTGTATTTTAGCTTCCGATGGCAGTAGAAACTACATTTTCTATGAGTTCAAAGTTTCCAATGTAAGTATACATATGTTTTAAAAAAATTAATTTTCATTTCCAATGTTAAACTTCTATGGGTATTCTCTTTTCCTTTCCCTATTTTCCTACAATATTACTAAGAAATGGAGTATTTGGTAAAAGTCTAAGAGGTGTCATTTTCAAAATATTATCGCTAATGAAATTATTTATAATATCTGAAAAATTCCAATTTCTTGATATATTATAGAGTGAGAAAAAACACCTGATTATAGAATTTATAAATTCTATAAATTTATAAAGTCTGTAAAGGAGAAAAGCTGTAAAACATCATCAGCAGGTAGAATTTGAAAGGAGATTAATACAATGCTTGTGAGTCTCAAAATCTGACAAATTGACAGAAATCCTTGTATATTGGAAAAAAAATGAAGCTGAATATCTCCGATGAGTGAGGGGAAGAGCGGAATTAAGATCTGGGGAAACACTGGCAATTCAATGCAATTATTTCATTGTTTCTCAGAACACGTTGCAATTGAACGTCATAAACAACAATTACTCCGACCCGAACAACCTGGTGTTCGAAGAAATCAAAATTTTGGGATTGCAGGAGGAACTGATGACAGTCACGGTGCTGCAGAACAATGTTGAGCAAGTTTCTTCTCATAACATCACCTATAATCCTACAGACAAGGTAAAGAATGGGAGGAAAACTGGAATTAAATTTTTCTGGAGTCATATATATTAGATATATAAATACTATATGTTATATATATAATTATATAAATGTATATATATAAAATAATTATAATATATTATTATATCTGTTGGGTATATATTACAGTAGAGAGTGGCCAGTAGTATTGTAAGTCTTTGGTATATGCAGATTTTACTGCAGAAAAACAAAGTATAATTTCATTAAACTCACGTATTTAGGTGGCAGATCTGATTTGCTCTCAGACATTGCGAACAAAAAAATGTTTGTTATTTATTTACGTGGGTCAATTACATTTATAAGGGGGGGGGAACAGATTTAGAATTTTAGTTAATGTTGCAGGAGGGAGGTAATATTTGCCTTCTTTACCACTTAATCAAATAGTTTTCAAATCGTAAATATAAAAGGTAAAAAATCAATTGGTTTAAAAAACTTAAGCATTTAGTTAAGAGCTGTGCGATTCTCTTCAGCCCTAGTGTGCTTCCATGTGAGTTGAGGGGTCGGAGCTTTTCCAGATCTGTGCGTGAATTTGGCAACATTTAACATCGGGTGAAATTTAACGGTTGAAATTATTTAACATTTGGAAAAATCAGAGTGCATAAAATGTCATGTTGGGCAAGTTCTTGTTTCTGCAGATCTTAAAAAAGAAAAAAAAAAAGACAATAATGAATGGGATACACAACTTATTGTTAATTTTTGTTAATATTGTAAATTTTTAATTGCTTTATTGTTAATTTTTATAGTTTGCTGTTATAAAAGGGCTCCAGCTTGATTTAGGCAAATCGTACTCCTTAAGATGGACTCTAGGAACCCGCGTCTCTGAAAAATTTGATTGTTATCCCAGCGCAGGGGCCACCAAGGAACTATGCGAACAACGCGGCTGCACCTGGGCTGTAAGCAAAGATTTATCCTGTTTTAAGAATTAAACTTTTTTTTTTTTTACAAGAAAAAGTTCAAATTTTCCTTCTGTCAGATCGCCTCAGAAAACTGTGCTTCATTGAAGCTGTTTTAAACCAGTTCTGAAGTCTGAAAATTAGAAGAAAATCTGGTGTTTTGGAAAATACAGTATATAATAATAATATAGTGTATATTATTATAATGGTGTATTTCTATGATTATAGAAAATAATAGGAATATTAGAAAAATAGAAAATAATATTATTGCTATAAATATATTCTATAGATTATTATAGAAATAATAATAGAGTTATAAAAAATAGAAGAAACTTGATATTCTTACCTCCATTGGGCTCTGCCACTGCCAACAAGACCTGCGATGCATCAGGTTTGGGATTTTTTGCATTTTTTTTTTTTTAAATATTAAGCTTCCATTGTTGAAACACATTCAGCTAAATTCAATTCCTCGAGAAATCCAGAATGAGAAGAGATCCTTGAATCTCGAGGGAATCTTCCACTCTCTGTGAATGTAACGGGTCATGCCCCCGTTGGATATATCCAAACCATAATTCCTGTTCCTGGAGATTTTTAGGTTTTATTTCTGGATTGTTGTGCATGGTTGTGATGACCGTGACAGCGTGATCACAGGCTGGAGTGGTGGACGAATTGCCTGAAATTTGTCATTATTAGATGTATTTGTCGTTATTAGAAATATTTGGGGAATTTTAGATATTTGAGAATGGCTCTTCGTGCAGAAGCATGTTTGGCCAAGTTATGAACTATTTTAAATGTTTTCTTAAGTTGAGTGAGGCCTTGAATTTGGTGACAAAAGGTGCAAAAATACTCATTAGGAGATAAAATGCAATGAGAAGGCACAGATTTGTTTGTACAAATAGGAGAAATGGTGATTATTGAGAGCTGATGCATTAACCAACGTCAGCGCTTGGAATAATTTGAGGGTGAATTCTTGACTGGAACGAATTCATTATTTCTAAAACAGTGTGGATAATAATAACAATCTGCCTTTATTGCTTAACACTGGGGACAAAAATGTGTTATCTGGAAAAAAAACAAAAACTTTTGGAATCCTTGCTGCTTAAAACTAAATTAAAAAAGAAAAGCAAGTGACTCCTTCACTAATTGGCCACGTGCTTGCATTTTCAGGAAGACACCTCCGGTTCTGGTTTGAACATTCCCTACTGCTATTACGGCTCTGACAACAGTTACTCCATCTCCAATGTCCAATACACGGCGTCGGGGCTGGCGGCCAACCTCACCTACACAAACACCATGGCCAGGGCCTTTGAGAGGTCCACGTCGCCCATCAGCACGCTTCGCTTGGAGGTGATATACCACAGCAACGACATGCTCCAGTTTAAGGTATTTCTCCCAGTTTCTGGTCCTCCGCCAGCCAAATTCATTATATTTCTCAGAATGACGTTTTTTGTCAGTTTAGTGTTGCATGGGTGGTGCACTCTCATCAAAATGAGTTTCTTTTTTTAACCAAATGCATGGTTAATGGTTAGACTTGATGATTTTGGAGGTTTTTCCCAAACCAAGCGATTCTGTGTGATTCTGCATGATTCTGAGCAATTCTGCAAGATTCTGTGCAATTTAAAGAGCATTTATTGCTCTTAGGCCATATCTTGTTTTTCGTGGAGGAATTTCATCCCATTTTTTCTACTGGAAAATCATAGATCGAGCATACAATGTCAATGTGTACGTGGGATGTCATACAGAACTGTAACTGAAGAGATTTAATCAATATAATCAGTTCTGTTATGAAACATGACTTTTTCTTGACCGTTCAACTTCTGAAACCTTTAATATCTTATCATTTAGATTATAATTTATTACTCTATGTTTAATAAAATAACTCTAAATTGGGTATATTATTAAAACGAGCAGACATAGTCTTGAATCAAGTCGTGTCATCCTACATACTGCAGAAAACCCAAAGAGGAATCTCTTAAAATTACCTAAAAATTGAACCAAAAATGTGAAATCCATCATACCTAAAAATACACTTAAGATATTTGAATAATTAAGAGTCATTCCTTGTCCAAAATAAAATCTTATTGCTCTTTATTTTCCAGCCCCAATAGTTTGAAGGAATTTGAGAAAGGAATATGCACTGAAGGAAACCATTTAACAGATTTACTAATTTTTAAAGTAATTCTTATCATTATTGGCAAGGTTTTGAACAACTCTGTGTCTGACTTGGAGTCTTCCAGTCTGTAAATTAATTTTATCTAATTCAATAGGAATACTGCTTTTGCTATTTTTTATCCTGAATTTCTGAAAATACAGGTTGCTTATTTATCCTTTTTTTCCTTTTTGGATTCTGTGTGCATTGACCTGAATTAATTTTCCCTGCATAGATTTATGATTATGCAAATAAAAGGTATGAGGTGCCGGTCCCGCTGAATCTCCCCAGCACCCCAACGAGCTCAGCCGAGCAGCGACTCTACGACGTAACGCTCCAGACAAAGCCGTTTGGGATCCAGGTTCGACGCAGGAGCACTGGGACCGTTATGTAAGCCACGCTCACTCCATTCATGTCGGGATTTTGAGTTGAAATTTTCTTTATCTTCTCTCCTTCCTTTTCCCTTCCTCTCTTTTTTATTTTTTTAATTTAATTTTATTTATTTATTATGTATTTTTTTATTTCCCTACAAAGAGTTTCCTTTCCCATATGTAATGCCACGTATAAGTTTTTGTATCCATCCCAATAAATGCCCACATCTGTCCAAAGCTAAACTCTGCTAAATTGGCAATCACTCAACTTTTTCTTAAGTCTGAGATAATTAACCCAGAGGAAAACAGAACTCTCTATTTCAGTAACAGGGCAATTAATAAATGAAACAAGATTAATTTCTTTCCTTGGTGAAGCACGCACCAGCCCTAGAACAATGAAGTTAGCAGCTGGAGGTCTTACTCCTTTCAAGCTAAATATTTTTTGCCATTCTTTAAAGTAATCAGAATTTAATTACAAGTTGAGTTAATTTGTGCCAACAAGAATAAATGATATGTTCTGTAATTCAGCCTCCCACATCTATGTCAGTCATTGGAAGATCTTTACTGGGTTGTAACTCAGTTTTTAACAGTAAAAAAGCTGATTTTTGTCTGTTTTGAAATGATCTGCCCCAAAAAAGAGAAAATAAATTAAGCTCAATAAATAAATAAAAATAATAAAAAAGCAACCACCAAACCTTCTAATGTTTTCTAATCTTTCTTGATAACCAAAACAATTTTATCCCAACTTTTGTGCATAGTAAGACATTTAGAAAAGAGTTGGCCTTGGAAGGGTCGCCAGCCATGCACGATGCTAAAATCACCATTTTGTTGTATTTTGCCCCATTCTAGCTGGGATTCGCAGCTGCCCACGTTCACGTTCAGCGACATGTTCATCCAGATTTCTACCCGCCTGGCCTCCCAGTACTTGTACGGCTTTGGCGAAACCGAGCACACCATGTATCGCCGGGACATGAACTGGCACACGTGGGGGATGTTCACCAGGGACCAGCCTCCTGGCGTAAGTGACAACAAATTCCGATTTTTTCCAAAAAAAATGATGTTTTTTGTTTGGCGTCGACCAGTGTTGATTTGGCTACAGGTGGGTGTCCTCCTATGCGCACCTCAGTGCCTAGACCAGACCTTGGCAAACTCCTGTGATGCTGGGATTCAATTAGGACATAAAATCCAAAATTTTGTGTCTACGTGCATCTGTGTAGTTGTCTGCATAACCCAAATATTTTCAAGGGATTAATTGTGTAATAGCAGCGCTGTATTTTAGCTCAAATTTCCAGCTCAGGTCTTGAACCATCTTGAGAAAATGAAAAAATAAGAGAAAGCCGCTTGTCTTGAAGCTACAGGCTACCTGGAAATACTTCAAAAGAATAAGTTTTCTCCTAGAAAACCTATTTTTAGCAATTTTTAAAGGCAGGAATACATTTGCTTCCCTCCTTCCAAATTTTGTGTAGCTTGACCTCAAAATTTGAGGCTGACAGTGATCGCTCCTGGTCAACGTCTACCGCAGTATGATTTTGAATGTTTTTGGTTGCTGTTGTGCATCTGATCATTTATTTGTAAAGTATCATTTCTTGGGATATGCAAATAAGCAGAAGGTTCATGATGTCATTCCAATAAAAATTACTTTTTTTGCAGTACAAGTTGAATTCCTATGGTTTCCAGCCATTCTACATGGGTCTTGAAGAAGACGGCAATGCCCATGGAGTTCTCTTGCTCAACAGCAATGGAATGGGTAAAATAAAAATAAAAATCATTATTTTCACCACGTGTTTTTTTAAAGCTCAGGTTCTGAGACAGCAGCTTGCTCAGGCATTTGTTGCCTCACTGCCTGATCTCTGTTTTCAGACGTGACGTTCCAGCCCACGCCAGCTCTGACATATCGCACAATTGGGGGAATTCTGGACTTTTACGTGGTTTTGGGTCCAACACCAGAGAGCGTTGTTCAGGAATACACTGCGGTATGATTCCTGCTACAAATTCAAAGTATTTTTTTTTGTTGTTGTTCTGTTTTCACCTGCTTGCATTAAATGTTCTTTCTTCTTCATTTGTAGCTGATCGGGCGACCAGTCTTGCCACCCTACTGGGCACTGGGATTCCAGCTGTGCCGCTATGGATATGAAAATGACTCCGAAGTTGCCCAATTAGTGGAAGACATGAAGGCGGCCAGAATACCCTACGTACGTTGAGAAACAATAAAGCCTGTCAATTCTTGGCCACCTCCTTTCCTCTTGGCCTCCTCCTTCTTGACAGGAAATGACCAAAAAAAGCCCTTTATGTTGATTATTTATTTATTTATTTATTTATTCTTTCTTTCTTTATTTATTTTTGTGAACCACAGGATGTCCAGTACACAGATATTGATTATATGGAACGGCAATTGGACTTCACGCTTAGCCCGCAATTTGCTGGATTACCAAATCTAGTTAATAAAATAAGAGAAGAAGGAATGAGGTTTATCATAATCCTGGTGAGTTTGGACTTCTTCTTTTCAGTTGCAGTCTGGGATTGAATAATGCAGAATACGCTTAGCAGGATTTCTGTATTTGTCTTTGGAACATAAAATTAATATGATATTCCCTGTAATCTTAGGATCCAGCCATATCTGGAAACGAAACCAATTACCTTGCCTACGAAAGAGGCTTGCAGAAGGATGTCTTCATAAAGTGGCCCAATTCCAACGAAATTGTCTTTGGAAAGGTGCAGTTCTTAAAAAACATTTTTTTTGTATTTTATCCAAACCAGCATCATGCCAGCCAAGACGTTAAAAGACTTCCAATATCACATTAATTCCCGAATTTAGGTCAAAACACCTTTGGTTTGAGTCACCACTGGAGAACATAACAAGCTGTTATATAAATCTACATATTTATATAGATTATTTTGAATCTATTATTTTAAATAGATATGTTTATATAGATTATAAAGCCATATATTATACCCAGTTTCATTTGGTTAATTTAATGTGTTCTTCCTCCTATTAGGTCTGGCCGGATTATCCCAACGTGCAAGTTAATAACACACTGGATTGGGATACCCAGGTGGAAGTAAGCATGAGTACTTTTTGTCAATAGTCACAAACAGGGCAGGAACGCCAAAGTTATCAGATTATGGCAAAAAAAAAAATGATGATAAAACTGAGTTGGCGGAACAGGACAGACCAAAAAAAAAAAAAAAAAGAAAATCAAAAATACCACAGGCATGAGATGCAGAAAATGTCAAGCCTGTCTTCCAGAACATCTAAAAAATGTAGCAAAAGCAATTTTTTTAGCCAAATTCCATTGTTTTAGCAGTGCGATGCTTTCAGTCATGAGTCTATGCTTTATATATATAATATATATATTTTTTTCCTACAATTTTCACAGCTCTACCGAGCGTATACAGCTTTCCCAGACTTCTTCCGCAATTCCACAGCTGAATGGTGGGCAACAGAAATCATGGAAGTCTACGATAATCCCCGCAATGCATCGCAGAGCTTGAAGTTTGATGGCATATGGATCGTAAGTGTAAAAAATTATTCGATTTCTGACACTTTTTATTGTGCCTTATTATTGGAATGGTCCATGGAAGTTTAGAAAGCCCTTTTCTTCTTAACAGCATCAATATTTTTTTGTTGAAACACTGGACTTCCTCAAATCTTCATTATTTACTACTTTATTATTGATTACCTACATAATAGCTCTTTTGCAAAGCTGTTAATCTTCCACCAGGTCCTAAAATCCATGTATTTTTTGCAATAGGAAACTATTATTTTCAACCAATGAGGCCAAATGACTGGTTTAGTTTGCTTCTTAACGTAAGTGGACCTACAATAGTTTTAGTATCTATTAAATGTTAATAAATTACTGCAACAAAAGACCTGAATGTCTAGAAATACAGCAAAATATTTGATATTTGCCTGTTTTCCAGCTCCAGAGTGCCACAGGCACCAAAGACACCTGCTACCAGTACAAAGGTTTTAGGACCTGATAAATCTGTAGCTGTATTTTCTGTATTTCTTTCAATTTCACACAGAGAAATATTGGTCCTTT
Source organism: Anser brachyrhynchus (assembly GCF_964034855.1). NCBI lineage: Eukaryota > Metazoa > Chordata > Aves > Anseriformes > Anatidae > Anser > Anser brachyrhynchus. The sequence goes on along the minus strand of NW_027663787.1, from coordinate 148,911 downwards.
GCAGGAAACGTGACTGTTAAAGAAGAATTTCTTAAAGTTGAAGTCCTGACCTTCGATTAATCCCAATTAATTTGATGTGGGGAAATGCGATACTCAGAATCTGGCTATGAAGTTATCCAATGAAAAAGGATAATTAATTAAAGGATGAAAAATATTAAAGGATGAGAAATATTAAAGGATAAAAAAAAAAGATAAAAAATATTTGGCAAGCTAGAGCAGCCCAAAGGAGCCAAGTGCCCACATTGAGGCGGAATTTGTTCATCTCGTTTTTTTTACTTTGTTTTCAGGACATGAACGAACCATCCAGCTTTGTTCACGGGGCTGTTTGGGGCTGTAGAGACAATGAGCTAAATAACCCACCATATGTGCCTGGTAAGTCTGATCACAGTAAAGATATTTTAAAATATTTAAAAACATTTTGAGACATTTAAAAATAAATATATTTTAAGACATTTAAAAATAAAGAAATTTTAAGGTATTTAAAAATAAAGATGTTTAAAAATAGGTGGTGTTTTGGTAGTTATCTTATATTTAGATACTTCATTTTGGACGTGCCCAAGGATGCAGCTTTTGGGGTTTTGCTGTTTTCTTGGATTAATAGTGAAATTTGTGACAAAAACTTTCCAAAATATCCTTGTGCCTCCTCTGATTGTGTAAAATTATGAACCCCAATTGAGGAATTCTCTTGGAATATTTGCTGTTCTATTAATACTGGAGAAGGGTGGAATCGATTAGTAATAGCTTACTATTAGTAACACCTTTATTGGGATATTTCTCTTGTTTCCTGATGTCCTGAAATACTACACACCATTTCTCAGTATTTGGCAGAGACTGAGTCTTCAGAAATAGGCTTTCCTCCCCAGTTTTCTGTGTATATTTTGCTGATACATCAGTAATAATAAAGTTTTGCAGTATACATTAGTAATTATAAAGTTTTGCAGGATATATTCTGTTTACTCTTTGATCCTCTTTAGGAGGATCCTCAAGGTACACTTTAGCAATTAATTCCCTTGCAGAAGCCTACATGGGAATTTTAGGAATTTCTGGATTTGCTGAACTTCAGAAATCCAACTTCAGAAAACCTAAAAAATGTCAGAAATAAATAAAATAGCCATAAAATAAAATAAATAGCCATGCCTGTGCCTACCAGGAAGCGAACCCCAATGGAGGGTACATCATCGAAGTGCAAATCATTTAATTCCTGTTAAAACAGAAGCGTTTTTGCTCCCTTTCTGTAGTTTTGGGATGGAGGGAGGAGGGGCTGGCTTACAAGACACTGTGCATGGAAGGCGAGCAGCAGCTCCCGGATGGCACCCGCGTTCGTCACTACGACGTCCACAACCTCTACGGGTGGTCACAAACCAAGCCGACCTTAGAGTAAGTTGCGTTTTTTGGGGCTTCCTTCCCCAAAACCCATTGCAAATGAAGGTTGTGTGCCTACGTTCTGATGACCGTTCTCTTTCCCAGCGTCTTGAGGAACATAACGAAGGAGCGGGGCATCATCGTCACCCGCTCAACGTACCCCAGCAGCGGGAAGTGGTCGGGGCATTGGTTGGGGGACAACACCGCGGCCTGGAACCAGCTGGAGAAGTCAATTATCGGTGAGTCGACCGAGAAGGGTCCATAGTCCAATTATTGCTCATTTCCTTCCTCATAATCACATTGGTTTAGTCTAAAAGGGTTGAACCATCATGGCCAACTCCTTTTTGACCTCTTTGATTAAGAAACTCTTCACCGTTTATGCAGAAATTGGGTTTGGTGTGCCAATTTGCCCGCATTCTCCTCAAATTCCTCTCTGCTTTCCCCTGATCCTGTCCTTGTTGCCCCAGATTTCTTTGCTTTTTCTTCTGCTTTGCTTCTTAAGATATGAAGGAATTGTGGGTATTCTCTTATTTTTCTAATTCTGCATTGTGTGGTCTATGCAACGCTCACTCCACCTGATGAGCACGCGCGTCCTTACCGACTCGTGTTTTCTTTGCAGGCATGATGGAGTTCAGTCTCTTCGGAATATCCTATGTAAGCCCCTGATTTATTACCTTACATCTCAATTACCTCAACAATTATCGACAATATTCAACTCTTATCAATAGAAAATTATCGACTATTGTCGATCGACTTTAGTCGACAATTATCAATAGACAAATATCGACTTTTATCGACTATTCGCAATAGAAAAATATCAACTTTTATCGATTATTCTCAATAGACAAATATTGACTATTGTCAGTTGACTTTTATCAACAATTATCACTAGACAAATTTTGACTTTTATCAACTCTTCTCAATAGACAGTTCTGGACTATTATCCGTCAACAATTATTGACAATAAACAACAATAATTGCCATTGGGCAATCTCTGACTTTTCAGACAGGAGCAGATATCTGCGGTTTCTTCTCGGACTCGGAGTACGAGCTGTGCTTGCGCTGGATGCAGCTGGGCGCCTTTTACCCGTATTCGAGGAACCACAACGGGGAGGGCTCCAAGGTGAGCATGAGCCATGGCCAGCCCCAACGCCTGCATTCATTTTCCCCAAAAATCCCATTTTTAGGTCAGTGCACCCCATCTGCAAGATGCTGATCATTATTTTTCAAGGGTGTCAATTCCTTATTTAACCAGACCACATCTACAAGACTAAAATAGCATTTTTTTTTCACATAGGCCATTTTTGTTGAATCATATCACGCTTACTAAAGTGGTTACTTTCATGGCTTTCTGCATTTAAAGGGGCAAAAATGACTTCAGTGTTGTCATCCTTAATTCTTCATCATTTTGAAGCAAACTAGAAAATGGAGCAGTGACATGGGATTCCTGAGTATCCAAAATTCCTTTATTTTGTTCACTTCTTGCCATAAAATATTGTATTCCTTTTATGAATAAATGAAAACAGCTGTCTCAATGCTGAGTTGTGAATAGATAGATGAAACAGGTGCTTATTTGATGAATATTATGATGAATAGGTATGTGAAATAACCAGAAAAATGTCAAAAATAGAAACAGGAATTTTATCCTGCTTAGGTCTAGCAGAGTAGAATGTCTGGCTCTAATAAAAGAAATGATAAATAAACATCAGTGCCCTAAATTAGGGGAGGAGAAGGAATTTGCAAGGCTGCACCTGGCTCTCCTAAATTATATTTTTTCTGTGCTCAGTTTGAGGCAGGTTTGACAATTGTCACCAATCAATTATATCAATTATATCAATTCAAGGGGGATGTATAAGATGAAAACTTTGCTCAGTGTGAACTCTTATGTAAACACAAATTAATTCTTCGACCTAGGCCTTTTTTTTTTCCCCCGTTTCTTCCAAATAATACCTCTTGGACAATGAGCTCCTCTTCTTTAGAGGCAAGATCCCGTTTCCTGGAATTCAACGTTTGAAGACATTTCCCGGCACGTGCTGAATATCCGATACAGCCTCCTGCCCTACCTCTACACGCTGATGTACCAAGCCAACGCTCACGGCAGCACCGTGGTCCGCCCCCTACTCCACGAGTAAGCGCGATCCTCTCGCCTCTGCTAACCATGAATTTCCACCAGAAAATCCAGAGGATTTCCATAATCCCCCTCAAAATGTTTCCGCTTCATCACATTGCTCTTTTCCCTCCAAATTTGCACCAATTGAGAACGCGTGTTTTCAGCGTTGACTTGCTGTGGCTGCTCAGGTTCTTAATTTCCCACAATGCTGGATTATTCCTCTTATTTTTTATCAAATTCAAATAGATGAAATTATTTATGAACAGGTAATGATTATTACCTGTTATTACCAGTAGCATGCTTACAGTTGAGGAACCAGTAGTTTTACTGAGGAAAAAAGGCTTCAACAGGGAAACATTTTGCAAAAATGGTTAACAAAACAGTGTATGACCACTTCTAATTTATTTATTTTTTGAAAAAATTGCAGGTTTGTGGAAGACAGGACAACATGGGACATACAGAAACAATTTCTGTGGGGCCCAGCACTGCTCATCAGCCCTGTACTGGAACAGGTAAATGCTGATAGAAATACTGGAAAAATTAGGAAAAAGTAATGAAATATCAGAAAACAAGAAAAATATTCAACGTTACTTTAGCTAAACTTCACTTTTTGGCTTGAATTAGACCCAAAGCAAAAATCTTTAATTCCAGGGTGCTGTAACGGTGAATGCGTACCTCCCAAATGCCCGCTGGTATGATTACCACACAGTAAGTAATTAAAAATATATATATATTTTTTTTTTTCTCCTGGTATGTTTTGAGAAGAGCAGAGTGGGAGTCCACCACATGCTTGTTTTCTGCATGCAGAATTTAAGCTGTTCTCCTGAAAAATGCTGAATTTAAGCCGTTGTCCTGAAAAAGCCATAGCTGTTGCTGCATTTAAAAGCTGTGCAGCGACAATTTTCTTGATATTTTTGGAGGCGTTAATAAAATTTCATTTTTCAAAGTTTCAAGCAAAGAATTCAGCAGGGGGCCCATCTTTTCTGGCGTTATGATTTTTTTTTTTTTTTAATTTTGGGTTTGTTTCGGTTTTGTTGGAGTTTTATTGAGGTTTTGGTGTTTATTTTGGGGGGTTTTGTTTCTTTGTTTTTTTGGTGTGTTTGCTTCTCTGTTTTCTGTTTTTCTCCATCACTAGGACGAGTATATTGGCTTTAGGGGAGAATTCAGAAATTTACCCGCTCCTATTGATCACATCAACCTCCACATCCGTGGCGGGCACGTCCTTGTGCAGCAGAGCCCTGCTAACACCACCGCTTACAGGTAAAATACAAAGGGTCACCACTCCAATTTTGGCTTTTTAAGGGAAATATTTAGTAGCACGGCAAATAAATAATTAAATTGGGGCAGCTTTTTTTTTGCTGTCACATTTTTAAGTGGGAAAAGCAAAATTTTCCTTTGTGATGAGCAACGTGCTTGGAAGCGTCCCTGTCTTGATTCAATACCAGCATTGCTCAGGACATCAATTTTAGGGCAATTTTCTTCTTTTTTGGGCTTCCTAAATGCAATGCTACGGAGCAGAGAAGGCTGGTGGCAGCTAAATTGCATGCAATGTCTATAATATAAACTTTAACTTTGATACCTCTTATGAGATATAAAACAAAATATAAATATAAAATGGGATTACCGAAGAAAAATGTCTTTTTTTTTCATAGCCGAAAAAACCCGTTGTCACTTATTGTTGCTTTGAATGACAGTCAGCTTGCAGAAGGTCAGCTTTATTGGGACGACGGAGTGCGCATTGGTAAGTGCAAAGATGCTCATTTACACAAAAAAATCCCCCAAAGTCAGCACCCACAATGTGCAAATATTGTTTTTCTTTATTTCTGTGGACTGTGAACATGAACACTGAATTTTCATTTTGGGGATATTGTGCAACAATTGCAAAACAAGGCTGTCTTCAAAGGGATGGAGCAGAAAAAAAATACAGGAAAATGATTAAAATGATAACATGTAAAACAATAAAAATGGTAAAATGATGCTAAATTATAAGCATAATGTTGTTATTTAGAGAATTTGAATTTTGCAGAAATTAAATTGTGCCTTGGACCTAAGGGAACATACAGAAGAGGGATTTGTTCTCCACCCTATAGGAAGCACAACCGTAGATGAAGTGGGAAGCTTTAACTCATTTTCCTTAATATTAATAAATTCAAATTATCTTCAGATAAGAGAGATTTAGAAGTCTGCCACGTATTAGCTTAAAAGCTAGCAAACGGGATTATCCCAATTAATGCACAAAATTGTGGGTTTTAGCATACCAGCACGTAGCAGGCTGCACGACGCATACGCAAGTATATAGCACATACAGCACAAGATTTCTATTAAATTTAAAAAATAAATTGACTATATTTCACTTTATTTTGGTCTTTTAACAGATGCGTATGAGGATGGTGTCTATCTGCTGACCTCATTTACTGCTCGTCAGGTTTGTAACAAAAACTCCCTGGGCTGCAGTGCCCAGCCTGGTTGCTGCTTTATGTTTAACGAACATTACATTTGGGACTTTTAATGTTTTGATATCTTTGTGCTAGCTCTTATTTAGTGTCGTGACAACCGGTGTAGAGCTCTAATTGTTGATTTTTAAGGAACGTTTGCTTGGGCTTGCAAGGCTGCAATAGCACGTCCAGGAAGGATAAGGTCATTTTGTACCTGCACCAGTATAAGTTGGAGCAACTTAATTTACTTTGGGGGGCTATTTTCCATAAATATTTATATTTATTTTTATATTATATATATATTCATTTCTGTCTATATAATATATTTATTTATGATAAAGCTGTATAGATTTATATACCTTCTATAGCCTCTACATCTCTATAGCCTGCATCAGTATAAATAGGAGCAATTTATTTTTCTTTGGGGGGTTATTCCCCAAATATATAACATATATGTATTTTATATATATGTGTATATATATATGTATGTATATATGTGTATTATATGTATATTATATATATACACACATTTATTTATATATATATTACTATTATAATATTCCTAATGTAATATATATTTACTTAAATATTATACACACATATATATACACCCACAAATTCTCCTGCTATACCCGAAGGAGCTGAGAAGCGTTTTGCGTCCTGGTGCTGCTATAATGCAATTAACATCACCAATTTTTACTAAAAAGAAACTTAAAATAGCACAGCTATTTTAGCCTGTTTCTACGACATTGTGACCATGAAAAGATTCTTTAAACGTGAGAAAAAAAAAAAATGCTGATTTCCTTCTCCTTCTCCCTTTCAGAACACCTTAGAGATAAAGGTTTTGCACCGGGGCTACGCTGACCCGAACAATTTGAAATTTACCACTGTGAAAACTTTGGGGCTGGCCACGGCCGTGACGCAGCTGACGGTTTTGGAGAACGGCATAGAAATCCCATCCGCCCACTCGGTGTCCTACAACACCACGACGCAGGTAAAGAGGCCGTTTAGGGTTGACGGCGAATTGAATTTAGGGGACGCGGCGTATGTCAGTTCTCATTCCTTTTCTGCCTGATGGCGGAAAAAGGAATGATTACATCACAAGATGCTGAATATACAGAAATATTAGATCAAAAATCTTATAACATAAAAACATTAGGTTGTTTTGTTACATAGTTTACGTAACATTATTTATACAATAGTGAATATTATACAGGTAAAATACAAATTATATAGAATTATTATGTCAAAAAAGGATATAAAATAAAAATACTAGGTTGCTTTGTTACGTATTTTACATAACATTGTTTATATAATGTTGAATGTTTATAATTAAACACATTATAATTCATATAACATGATCAACCAATATTACATTATATATATAAACAGCTTATATAATCAAAAATGATGAATTAAGAAAAGTGAACCCTCCTTTTTTGCCATTCTGCCCTGGATGGAGAAAGAAGAAATTCTTAAACACAGTCACAATACTCCAAGTTTTTATGTTAAAAAAACAAAACCAAAAAAAACCTGACATCTCACTATCAAAAGAAGGGGAGGGGATGAGAACCTCATGATGTGGAATGAAGACATTTATGGCATTTAGGCAAATTTTCGGTAATGTGAGCTATATGAGCAGCAAAAAAGCAAGATGTCTTCAGATCCGATTAACTCGCTGATTTGATTTTATTTGTTAATTTCTTTTGCTTTCTAAAGGTCCTTTTAACCACCCAGCTCGCACTTGAATTAGGCAAAGACTACACGTTGCAATGGAGCTAAAAGCCTGCAGCCGTCCCTGGCGGCGAAGCTGAGCCAAACCTCCTCATGTGCCCAAATTTTTCCCTTCTCCTCCTTTAAAATACTTTGCACTATTAAAATATATTAGTTATAATCAGTTGGTTTTCCGTTTTTATGTCGGACTTGTTCCGAGCTCGTGAATTCGGCCAAGCTGGGGATTGGCAGGAGGAGGTGACTCCAACCAACCTCGGTGACTCCAAATTTACAAGGGCCCAGTTTCAGCAGGGCTTGGGATCGGGTTCAATTACGGGATCATCCAATGGGATCATCGGGATCATGGGGTTCAATTATGGGATCATCCAATTATGCGCTCAGCTTGCAGAGCCAAAAATGTCGACCTGGGTTGAAATTGCCCTGGGGTTGATCAAAGGGGTCCCCTGGCACCCAAAGGGGTCCTCCTCGTGTCAAGAAATCACTCTAAAAACCCGTGGGTTCCCGATTGACATCCCAGCATGTTGGGAGCAGCCTCAGCGGAGGCCCTGCGTTGCAGCCCACCCATTTTGGTGGTTGAAGCTCAATGTCCCAGGCTGTGGGAGGGCCCCCAAAAGGGCTGGTGGCCCCAGGACAGTGTTTGTTAGCCATTTGGCCCCATATGTGCCCATTTCTCCTCCGAAACGAGGCCGACCTGCCCCATGGTGGCCTGAGGACAGAGCCTCAGGGTGGTGGTACAGGCATGTGGGTGTCAGGGCCCCCACCGCTGCCTTGGGCCCTGCTTCCCCAGGGATGCTGCGATGCTTTCGGAGACTTCGGACCTGGCTGGAAAACAACCTTCGCCCCCATCCTAACGAGCGAGCCTCGTCAAGAAAACTCATCAGCCTTTTGTGACTCCATCGTGTTTTCCTCCACCTCCTTCCTGAGGCCATTGTGTCAGGAAGAAAGATGGATATCTGCAAAAAAACAGAGACAAGATTACAGTTTTTTAATTTTTTTAGCCTTCTTTACCCTCACACACACATCCCATGGATGACTTCAGGTCCTGACACCGAGGTCAGGATGGCTCCTCCTAGCGATGGAGGAGCCAAAGGTTTTGGGCTGGACTGAGCCAACCCCTGGCTCAAAACTCAGATCTCTTACCAGAGACCCCACTGACCCCGTAACTGCTTTCCTACAAGGACCGAGCCCCCCAGAATGATGCCGATGTGGATCACGCACCTCTTTATTCCACCTCTGATGGCCTCCTTGCTATTCTGGTCAATCAAAGCCCGGGTTTTATTGTGGCCAGGGCCACAAAATGGAGAACCCCGGCCTGGTTTTCGGTGCTTCGGGTCGGGCTGACGTTGGTGGTCTGGGCACGGGTGGCAGCGGGTGGGTGCTCTTGGTGCTGTGCATCGATAACATCTTCTTCTGAGGATCTTTCAGCACTGTCCAGAAGGTCTCAGGCCTCGTTTTTAACAGTTGTTCTGCCTCGTCTCCTGGTGGCTGCAGCCTGAAGATGTTGTAGGCGGATTCCTCAGGGAGGCTGGCCTCTGAGCTCGCTGCTGATAACACGCTGATCACGGGAAATGACAGCGCTGTGGGGCCTCGAGGCCGGGGGAGCTTTCTTTCCCTTGTAAGATTTTCTCCCTCACAGGGAGGAAATTTCCCCGCTCCTCCTCCTGTTCTCCGCCTCAAGTCTCCATCTGTCTTTGCTCGTCCCGCCTTGCCTTTGGGCGCTGATTTTTGCTCCTTGCGAGGAGGCAGCCCCGGGATCACCGGCAGCCTGACAAAAGAACAAAGAAGCCACGATGGTTTTGGGGCCGCATCCTGTACCCCCATGCAGCACTTGATGCTGCAGCCCTGAAATCGGGGGGGCTCCTGGTGGCCTCATCCCCCCCGTCCGGAGCCTCCAGCCTCACCTGCAGGGAGCCTCCCCCGGCTTCTCCCTTTCACCCTGCTGGGCTGGGTGAAGAGAGGAGCCAGCAGCTGCTTTGTCTCTCCCAACTTGGCCGAGAAGAGGCAAAGCCCCTTCTTTCTTCTTCTCCTTGCTCCAGGCTTTGTGATGCTCCTGGGGTGGTGTTTTGCGCATGCTCTCCATTTCAAACCTGGCAAAAGAAGACATCAGCGTGACCCAGGGCACGCCACAATCACCCCTTTTCACAGGGCCATAAAGGCCCTGTCCCCAAGGACCGTTCTGGGTAATGGGCTCGCCCAGCAAAGAGGTCCAGGCCTCGATGGGAGGCAGACGTTGTCTGAATTCCTCCGTCTGCCCCATCAGATCCACCTCACTGGCTGGGCACCCATGGGCACAAGGAGAAAACGCTACCGAACCGGAGCAGCGGCCACGGCCACAAATATACTCACTCAGGAAAGACGATGACATGTCCAGTGAAGGTCAGCGAGGCCAAGGGTGCCACCCGCGACACCACCATGTCCATTAGGTGGGGGATCTGCAATGGAGGAGCATGGAGATGGCAAATGAACTCTGCCTGGCCAAGGCACTTGGTGGTGGAGGAGCCCAGGGCTCGGGTTGGTTGGCCACCCCAAGAGGTTGGCCAAGAGCTCCAACCCAAGTGGTCTTGGTGGGCCGAGGGCAAGCATTGCTACTGCACCCTTGTGAGGCTGCCCAGGCCATGGGGAAAACAAAACCCTCACCTTGAAAACGGCCTTCTGAAGGTTCTCCTTCCCGGACAGCTTCTCCAGGAATTCGTAATAAAATTTCATTTGCACTCTCGTGCCTTCGATGAGGAGCACCCCTACGTCTTTCAGGACGAGGGCGATGTTTTCCCCCTTCCCCAGGCAGCGAGAGATGAGGGATGTAGTGCCTCGAATGCAGTTCTCCACTTTCTGCTGCGACATGCAGGCGTTGGCGGCCATCTCAGCCACTTTGAGGGGCTCCAGCTCCTTATGGCCTGGAAAACGACACGAGACGGATGGAGTCAGTCACCAGCAGCCTTTCCCCGCGTGTTTCCCAGGTGCTGCTCATTGCAGTCATCAGCCAGAAAGGCTTTGCTTTGGGACCTGCTCTGTGCAGGGGACGCTTTGCTTTTTTTTTGGGAAGCATCTGAAATCCAGGGAGGGGATCATCCAGGCAGCAAGGGATTAACCCGACGTCTTACCTGGCAGGTAATCCTTGTCATCCGTGAGGTTGTGGGTGATGACAAGATTCCTGGCCAGGCGGAACGTGGGCATCAGGAAAATCACAGTCTCGTTCCCGTCCTTGACCCATCTGGGGACAATGTCGAAGGAGCCAAGGGCAGGAATTCGGACACCCTGCAAGCGGAAGAGAACAGAAGGGACGAAGCTTAAGGATCAGCTAGAGGTGGCCTCATCCAGGGACGGTGGTTTGGGTCCTGCTGTGCCCTTCCCGCTCTTGGGAGCCAGGCTGAGGGGATCCAGGGGCTTCCAGCGACTGGGATCAGCCCTCAGAGACCACACCACCTACCACAAGCAACATCGCACTTGTGCAATACCTATTGGTCCCTCGGTAGGGACTTCTGGGGTGAGTTTCCTGCTTTTGAAGAGGGGAATAAGGGGGACATGGGTGCCAACCCACCTGGCGCAGCTGGAGATGTTCTTGGATATAGACGGACACTGCATCCCAGACAGATATTCGCTCTGGAAGGCAAAGAAAATCAGGTCATGCACCGCTTCCCGTGGCTACCACCCTTCCATCACCCCAAGACCCGCAGTATGAAAAGAGCCGTCGCATCTCCGACCCCAAAAAGAGACCCTCCGCAGAGCCGGGTCCCCCCCACAGAAAGCCCCAAACGTGGGTCAGCCACGCTCCCGCGGTGCCGGGGGTGCCCGTACCTTTGGAGGTGATGTTGGGCATGAGGCACGAGCTCTGCATCCCGTCCCAGAAGCGGACCCGGGTCCGCCTCACGTAGGGTTGCGCCTCGTCGGCAAACGTCACGCGTCGGCTCATCCTTGCCTTCACTCTCCGGATGCGTCTCCAGAGTGAAGGCCCCAGCTCCCAGCTGCCCCTTTTATACCCTGCCGGGGAGTGACACGGCCACTGCTCCATTGTGACACGGCCACCGCTCCATTGTGACACGGCCACCGCTCCATTGTGACACGGCCATGTGGCCACCACTAACATCATGACTGCCACCATGACCACCGTCACCATGACCACCATCACCATGACTGCCACCAACATGACCGCCAACATGACCACCAATATAACCACCAACATGGCCACCACCATGATCACCAATATGACCACCGACAGGACCACCAACATGGCCACCACCACCATGACCACCAATATAACCACCAACATGGCCACCACCATGATCACCAATATGACCACTGACAGGACCACCAATGTGGCCACCACCACCGTGACCACTACCGACATGGTCACCACCACCACAGTGACGTGAGTCGTAAGGGACAAAAAGCTCCCAAAACAGAAGACATTTTATGGCCGTGCCTACCACATTTAGCACCCCAGACTGAGGTTTGGGGCATGGAAACGATGGTTTGCACCCCAAAACTGAGACTTTGGGGCGTAAAATGAAGCTTTAGGTTCTCCAAATGAGGCTGTGGACTATGAAAATAAGGCTTTGGATCCGAAAAATGAAGCTTTGGGCTCTGTAATGAGGCTTTGGATCCTAAAAATGAGGCTTTGGGTCCTATAAAGTTGAGGGGTTGGGCCCTAAAATAACGATTGGTGGCCTGTATTGAAGGCTTCATTCTTCAAATGCGGCTCTGGCCTCTAAAGAGAGGGTTTGGGCCCCCAAAATGAGGCTTTTGACACTGGAAATGTAGGTTTTAGTCCCTCCAAATGGGGTTTTGTAGCCAAGAATTAGGCACCGGATCCTAAATATGAAGCTGGGAGCTGTAAAACAAGGCTTTCGTCACCGACAGTGAGGGTTTGGAGCCTGGAAATGGGGCTTTTAATGCTAAAAGTGAGTCTTTAGGCCCCTAAATGAACGTTTGGGCCTAAGAATGGAGGTTTCAACCCCCAGAATGGGGCTTTGGGCCCTAAAATTGAGGATCCGGACATGAAAAATGCCGTTTGCAGCTTAAAAGGGAGGCTCTGGACTCAGTAACGCAGCTTTCAGCCATACGAATGAGGCTTTGGAGCCTAAAATGGGAGGTTTTATCCTAAAAATGACAAGATCCCAAACGGAGCCTCCGGGCCTTAAAAATACAGGGCTGAGCCCCCAAAATGAGGCGTTAGGCCCCCAAAACTGGGGGTTTTAGCACCCAAAAGGAGGCAATAGGCCCCCAAAACTGGGGGTTCAAACCTCTCATGTGAGACGTTAGGCCCTCAAAACTGGGGGTTTGAGCACCCAAAAAGAGGCATTAGGCCCCCAAAATTGGGGGTTTTAGTGCCAAAAATGAGGCAACAGACCACCAAAATGCCCCCCCCCCCCCAAAAGGACCCCCCCCAACGGGTTCCAGGTGTCCCCCCAGGTGTCTGGGTGCCCCCCCCATGACACCCAGATGTGACCCCCCTCCCCCATGGGACCCTCGTGCCCCCCCCATAGGACCCACATGAGCCCCCCCTCCACTCCCCCCCCAAGACTCGCAGCCTCCCGGTGTCCCCTCCCCCTTCCCCCCCCCCCCCCCCCGTGGCTGTCCCAAGGCTGAGCCAGGTACGGAGTTTTATTATATTATTTATTATAAGGAGTTTTATTGAGGTTTTGGTGTTTCTTTATTTTGGAGGGGGTTGTTTCTTTGTTTTTTGGTGTGTTTGCTTCTCTGTTTTCTGTTTTTCTCCGTCACTAGGACGAGTATATTGGCTTTAGGGGAGAATTCAGAAATTTACCCGCTCCTATTGATCACATCAACCTCCACATCCGTGGCGGGCACGTCCTTGTGCAGCAGAGCCCTGCTAACACCACCGCTTACAGGTAAAATACAAAGGGTCACCTCTCCAATTTTGGCTTTTTAAGGGAAATATTTAGTAGCACGGCAAATAAATAATTAAATTGGGGCAGCTTTTTTTTTGCTGTCACATTTTTAAGTGGGAAAAGCAAAATTTTCCTTTGTGATGAGCAACGTGCTTGGAAGCGTCCCTGTCTTGATTCAATACCAGCATTGCTCAGGACATCAATTTTAGGGCAATTTTCTTCTTTTTTGGGCTTCCTAAATGCAATGCTACGGAGCAGAGAAGGCTGGTGGCAGCTAAATTGCATGCAATGTCTATAATATAAACTTTAACTTTGATACCTCTTATGAGATATAAAACAAAATATAAATATAAAATGGGATTACCGAAGAAAAATGTCTTTTTTTTTCATAGCCGAAAAAACCCGTTGTCACTTATTGTTGCTTTGAATGACAGTCAGCTTGCAGAAGGTCAGCTTTATTGGGACGACGGAGTGCGCATTGGTAAGTGCAAAGATGCTCATTTACACAAAAAAATCCCCCAAAGTCAGCACCCACAATGTGCAAATATTGTTTTTCTTTATTTCTGTGGACTGTGAACATGAACACTGAATTTTCATTTTGGGGATATTGTGCAACAATTGCAAAACAAGGCTGTCTTCAAAGGGATGGAGCAGAAAAAAAATACAGGAAAATGATTAAAATGATAACATGTAAAACAATAAAAATGGTAAAATGATGCTAAATTATAAGCATAATGTTGTTATTTAGAGAATTTGAATTTTGCAGAAATTAAATTGTGCCTTGGACCTAAGGGAACATACAGAAGAGGGATTTGTTCTCCACCCTATAGGAAGCACAACCGTAGATGAAGTGGGAAGCTTTAACTCATTTTCCTTAATATTAATAAATTCAAATTATCTTCAGATAAGAGAGATTTAGAAGTCTGCCACGTATTAGCTTAAAAGCTAGCAAACGGGATTATCCCAATTAATGCACAAAATTGTGGGTTTTAGCATACCAGCACGTAGCAGGCTGCACGACGCATACGCAAGTATATAGCACATACAGCACAAGATTTCTATTAAATTTAAAAAATAAATTGACTATATTTCACTTTATTTTGGTCTTTTAACAGATGCGTATGAGGATGGTGTCTATCTGCTGACCTCATTTACTGCTCGTCAGGTTTGTAACAAAAACTCCCTGGGCTGCAGTGCCCAGCCTGGTTGCTGCTTTACGTTTAACGAACATTACATTTGGGACTTTTAATGTTTTGATATCTTTGTGCTAGCTCTTATTTAGTGTCGTGACAACCGGTGTAGAGCTCTAATTGTTGATTTTTAAGGAACGTTTGCTTGGGCTTGCAAGGCTGCAATAGCACGTCCAGGAAGGATAAGGTCATTTTGTACCTGCACCAGTATAAGTTGGAGCAACTTAATTTACTTTGGGGGGCTATTTTCCATAAATATTTATATTTATTTTTATATTATATATATATTCATTTCTGTCTATATAATATATTTATTTATGATAAAGCTGTATAGATTTATATACCTTCTATAGCCTCTACATCTCTATAGCCTGCATCAGTATAAATAGGAGCAATTTATTTTTCTTTGGGGGGTTATTCCCCAAATATATAACATATATGTATTTTATATATATGTGTATATATATATGTATGTATATATGTGTATTATATGTATATTATATATATACACACATTTATTTATATATATATTACTATTATAATATTCCTAATGTAATATATATTTACTTAAATATTATACACACATATATATACACCCACAAATTCTCCTGCTATACCCGAAGGAGCTGAGAAGCGTTTTGCGTCCTGGTGCTGCTATAATGCAATTAACATCACCAATTTTTACTAAAAAGAAACTTAAAATAGCACAGCTATTTTAGCCTGTTTCTACGACATTGTGACCATGAAAAGATTCTTTAAACGTGAGAAAAAAAAAAAAAATGCTGATTTCCTTCTCCTTCTCCCTTTCAGAACACCTTAGAGATAAAGGTTTTGCACCGGGGCTACGCTGACCCGAACAATTTGAAATTTACCACTGTGAAAACTTTGGGGCTGGCCACGGCCGTGACGCAGCTGACGGTTTTGGAGAACGGCATAGAAATCCCATCCGCCCACTCGGTGTCCTACAACACCACGACGCAGGTAAAGAGGCCGTTTAGGGTTGACGGCGAATTGAATTTAGGGGACGCGGCGTATGTCAGTTCTCATTCCTTTTCTGCCTGATGGCGGAAAAAGGAATGATTACATCACAAGATGCTGAATATACAGAAATATTAGATCAAAAATCTTATAACATAAAAACATTAGGTTGTTTTGTTACATAGTTTACGTAACATTATTTATACAATAGTGAATATTATACAGGTAAAATACAAATTATATAGAATTATTATGTCAAAAAAGGATATAAAATAAAAATACTAGGTTGCTTTGTTACGTATTTTACATAACATTGTTTATATAATGTTGAATGTTTATAATTAAACACATTATAATTCATATAACATGATCAACCAATATTACATTATATATATAAACAGCTTATATAATCAAAAATGATGAATTAAGCAAAGTGAACCCTCCTTTTTTGCCATTCTGCCCTGGATGGAGAAAGAAGAAATTCTTAAACACAGTCACAATACTCCAAGTTTTTATGTTAAAAAAACAAAACCAAAAAAAACCTGACATCTCACTATCAAAAGAAGGGGAGGGGATGAGAACCTCATGATGTGGAATGAAGACATTTATGGCATTTAGGCAAATTTTCGGTAATGTGAGCTATATGAGCAGCAAAAAAGCAAGATGTCTTCAGATCCGATTAACTCGCTGATTTGATTTTATTTGTTAATTTCTTTTGCTTTCTAAAGGTCCTTTTAACCACCCAGCTCGCACTTGAATTAGGCAAAGACTACACGTTGCAATGGAGCTAAAAGCCTGCAGCCGTCCCTGGCGGCGAAGCTGAGCCAAACCTCCTCATGTGCCCAAATTTTTCCCTTCTCCTCCTTTAAAATACTTTGCACTATTAAAATATATTAGTTATAATCAGTTGGTTTTCCGTTTTTATGTCGGACTTGTTCCGAGCTCGTGAATTCGGCCAAGCTGGGGATTGGCAGGAGGAGGTGACTCCAACCAACCTCGGTGACTCCAAATTTACAAGGGCCCAGTTTCAGCAGGGCTTGGGATCGGGTTCAATTACGGGATCATCCAATGGGATCATCGGGATCATGGGGTTCAATTATGGGATCATCCAATTATGCGCTCAGCTTGCAGAGCCAAAAATGTCGACCTGGGTTGAAATTGCCCTGGGGTTGATCAAAGGGGTCCCCTGGCACCCAAAGGGGTCCTCCTCGTGTCAAGAAATCACTCTAAAAACCCGTGGGTTCCCGATTGACATCCCAGCATGTTGGGAGCAGCCTCAGCGGAGGCCCTGCGTTGCAGCCCACCCATTTTGGTGGTTGAAGCTCAATGTCCCAGGCTGTGGGAGGGCCCCAAAAGGGCTGGTGGCCCCAGGACAGTGTTTGTTAGCCATTTGGCCCCATATGTGCCCATTTCTCCTCCGAAACGAGGCCGACCTGCCCCATGGTGGCCTGAGGACAGAGCCTCAGGGTGGTGGTACAGGCATGTGGGTGTCAGGGCCCCCACCGCTGCCTTGGGCCCTGCTTCCCCAGGGATGCTGCGATGCTTTCGGAGACTTCGGACCTGGCTGGAAAACAACCTTCGCCCCCATCCTAACGAGCGAGCCTCGTAAAAAACCACACAACAGCCTTTTGTGACTCCATCGTGTTTTCCTCCACCTCCTTCCTGAGGCCATTGTGTCAGGAAGAAAGATGGATATCTGCAAAAAAACAGAGACAAGATTACAGTTTTTTAATTTTTTTAGCCTTCTTTACCCTCACACACACATCCCATGGATGACTTCAGGTCCTGACACCGAGGTCAGGATGGCTCCTCCTAGCGATGGAGGAGCCAAAGGGTTTGGGCTGGACTGAGCCAACCCCTGGCTCAAAACAGATCTCTTTCCAGAGACCCCACTGACCCCGTAACTGCTTTCCTACAAGGACCGAGCCCCCCAGAATGATGCCGATGTGGATCACGCACCTCTTTATTCCACGTCTGATGGCCTCCTTGCTATTCTGGTCAATCAAAGCCCGGGTTTTATTGTGGCCAGGGCCACAAAATGGAGAACCCCGGCCTGGTTTTCGGTGCTTCGGGTCGGGCTGACGTTGGTGGTCTGGGCACGGGTGGCAGCGGGTGGGTGCTCTTGGTGCTGTGCATCGATAACATCTTCTTCTGAGGATCTTTCAGCACCGTCCAGAAGGTCTCAGGCCTCGTTTTTAACAGTTGTTCTGCCTCGTCTCCTGGTGGCTGCAGCCTGAAGATGTTGTAGGCGGATTCCTCAGGGAGGCTGGCCTCTGAGCTCGCTGCTGATAACACGCTGATCACAGGAAATGACAGCGCTGTGGGGCCTCGAGGCCGGGGGAGCTTTCTTTCCCTTGTAAGATTTTCTCCCTCACAGGGAGGAAATTTCCCCGCTCCTCCTCCTGCTCTCCGCCTCAAGTCTCCATCTGTCTTTCCGCGTCCCGCCTTGCCTTTGGGCGCTGATTTTTGCTCCTTGCGAGGAGGCAGCCCCGGGATCACCGGCAGCCTGACAAAAGAACAAAGAAGCCACGATGGTTTTGGGGCCGCATCCTGTACCCCCATGCAGCACTTGATGCTGCAGCCCTGAAATCGGGGGGGCTCCTGGTGGCCTCATCCCCCCCGTCCGGAGCCTCCAGCCTCACCTGCAGGGAGCCTCCCCCGGCTTCTCCCTTTCACCCTGCTGGGCTGGGTGAAGAGAGGAGCCAGCAGCTGCTTTGTCTCTCCCAACTTGGCTGAGAAGAGGCAAAGCCCCTTCTTTCTTCTTCTCCTTGCTCCAGGCTTTGTGATGCTCCTGGGGTGGTGTTTTGCGCATGCTCTCCATTTCAAACCTGGCAAAAGAAGACATCAGCGTGACCCAGGGCACGCCACAATCACCCCTTTTCACAGGGCCATAAAGGCCCTGTCCCCAAGGACCGTTCTGGTAATGGGCTCGCCCAGCAAAGAGGTCCAGGCCTCGATGGGAAGCAGACGTTGTCTGAATTCCTCCGTCTGCCCCATCAGATCCACCTCACTGGCTGGGCACCCATGGGCACAAGGAGAAAACGCTACCAAACCGGAGCAGCGGCCACGGCCACAAATATACTCACTCAGGAAAGACGATGACATGTCCAGTGAAGGTCAGCGAGGCCAAGGGTGCCACCCGCGACACCACCATGTCCATTAGGTGGGGGATCTGCAATGGAGGAGCATGGAGATGGCAAATGAACTCTGCCTGGCCAAGGCACTTGGTGGTGGAGGAGCCCAGGGCTCGGGTTGGTTGGCCACCCCAAGAGGTTGGCCAAGAGCTCCAACCCAAGTGGTCTTGGTGGGCCGAGGGCAAGCATTGCTACTGCACCCTTGTGAGGCTGCCCAGGCCATGGGGAAAACAAAACCCTCACCTTGAAAACGGCCTTCTGAAGGTTCTCCTTCCCGGACAGCTTCTCCAGGAATTCGTAATAAAATTTCATTTGCACTCTCGTGCCTTCGATGAGGAGCACCCCTACGTCTTTCAGGACGAGGGCGATGTTTTCCCCCTTCCCCAGGCAGCGAGAGATGAGGGATGTAGTGCCTCGAATGCAGTTCTCCACTTTCTGCTGCGACATGCAGGCGTTGGCGGCCACCTCAGCCACTTTGAGGGGCTCCAGCTCCTTATGGCCTGGAAAACGACATGAGACGGATGGAGTCAGTCACCAGCAGCCTTTCCCCGCGTGTTTCCCAGGTGCTGCTCCTTGCAGTCATCAGCCAGAAAGGCTTTGCTTTGGGACCTGCTCCGTGCAGGGGACGCTTTGCTTTTTTTTTGGGAAGCATCTGAAATCCAGGGAGGGGATCATCCAGGCAGCAAGGGATTAACCCGACGTCTTACCTGGCAGGTACTCCTTGTCGTCCGTGAGGTTGTGGGTGATGACAAGATTCCTGGCCAGGCGGAACGTGGGCATCAGGAAAATCACAGTCTCGTTCCCGTCCTTGACCCATCTGGGGACAATGTCGAAGGAGCCAAGGGCAGGAATTCGGACACCCTGCAAGTGGAAGAGAACAGAAGGGCCAATGGTTAAGGATCAGCTGGAGGTGGCCTCATCCAGGGACGGTGGTTTGGGTCCTGCTGTGCCCTTCCCGCTCTTGGGAGCCAGGCTGAGGGGATCCAGGGGCTTCCAGCGACTGGGATCAGCCCTCAGAGACCACACCACCTACCACAAGCAACATCGCACTTGTGCAATACCTATTGGTCCCTCGGTAGGGACTTCTGGGGCGAGTTTCCTGCTTTTGAAGAGGGGAACGAGGGGGACGTGGCTGCCAACCCACCTGGCGCAGCTGGAGATGTTCTTGGATATAGACGGACACTGCATCCCAGACAGATATTCGCTCTGCAAGGCAAAGAAAATCAGGTCATGCACCGCTTCCCGTGGCTACCACCCTTCCATCACCCCAAGACCCGCAGTATGAAAAGAGCCGTCGCATCTCCGACCCCAAAAAGAGACCCCCCGCAGAGCCGGGTCCCCCCCACAGAAAGCCCCAAACGTGGGTCAGCCACGCTCCCGCGGTGCCGGGGGTGCCCGTACCTTTGGAGGTGATGTTGGGCATGAGGCACGAGCTCCGCATCCCGTCCCAGAAGCGGACCCGGGTCCGCCTCACGTAGGGTTGCGCCTCGTCGGCAAACGTCACGCGTCGGCTCATCCTTGCCTTCACTCTCCGGATGCGTCTCCAGAGTGAAGGCCCCAGCTCCCAGCCGCCCCTTTTATACCCTGCCGGGGAGTGACACGGCCACTGCTCCATTGTGACACGGCCACCGCTCCATTGTGACACGGCCACCGCTCCATTGTGACATGGCCACGTGGCCACCACTAACATCATGACTGCCACCATGACCACCGTCACCATGACCACCATCACCGTGACCGCCACCAACATGACCACCACCATGACCACCAATATAACCACCAACATGGCCACCACCATGATCACCAATATGACCACTGACAGGACCACCAATGTGGCCACCACCACCGTGACCACTACCGACATGGTCACCACCACCACAGTGACGTGAGTCGTAAGGGACAAAAAGCTCCCAAAACAGAAGACATTTTATGGCCGTGCCTACCACATTTAGCACCCCAGACTGAGGTTTGGGGCATGGAAACGATGGTTTGCACCCCAAAACTGAGACTTTGGGGCGTAAAATGAAGCTTTAGGTTCTCCAAATGAGGCTGTGGACTATGAAAATAAGGCTTTGGATCCGAAAAATGAAGCTTTGGGCTCTGTAATGAGGCTTTGGATCCTAAAAATGAGGCTTTGGGTCCTATAAAGTTGAGGGGTTGGGCCCTAAAATCACGATTGGTGGCCTGTATTGAAGGCTTCATTCTTCAAATGCGGCTCTGGCCTCTAAAGAGAGGGTTTGGGCCCCCAAAATGAGGCTTTTGACACTGGAAATGTAGGTTTTAGTCCCTCCAAATGGGGGTTTGTAGCCAAGAATTAGGCACTGGATCCTAAATATGAAGCCGGGAGCTGTAAAACAAGGCTTTCGTCACCGACAGTGAGGGTTTGGAGCCTGGAAATGGGGCTTTGAATGCTAAAAGTGAGTCTTTAGGCCCAATAAGGAACGTTTGGGCCTAAGAATGGAGGTTTCAACCCCCAAAATGAGGCTTTGGGCCCTAAAATTGAGGATCCGGACATGAAAAATGCCGTTTGCAGCTTAAAAGGGAGGCTCTGGACTCAGTAATGCAGCTTTCAGCCATACGAATGAGGCTTTGGAGCCTAAAATGGGAGGTTTTATCCGAAAAATGACAAGATCCCAAACGGAGCCTCCGGGCCTTAAAAATACAGGGCTGAGCCCCCAAAATGAGGCATTAGGCCCCCAAAACTGGGGGTTTTAGCACCCAAAAGGAGGCAATAGGCCCCCAAAACTGGGGGTTCAAACCTCTCATGTGAGACGTTAGGCCCTCAAAACTGGGGGTTTGAGCACCCAAAAAGAGGCATTAGGCCCCCAAAATTGGGGGTTTTAGTGCCAAAAATGAGGCAACAGACCACCAAAATGCCCCCCCCCCCCCCCCAAAAGGACCCCCCCCAACGGGTTCCAGGTGTCCCCCCAGGTGTCTGGGTGCCCCCCCCATGACACCCAGATGTGACCCCCCTCCCCCATGGGACCCTCGTGCCCCCCCCATAGGACCCACATGAGCCCCCCCTCCACTCCCCCCCCAAGACTCGCAGCCTCCCGGTGTCCCCTCCCCCTTCCCCCCCCCCCCCCCCCCGTGGCTGTCCCAAGGCTGAGCCAGGTACGGAGTTTTATTATATTATTTATTATAAGGAGTTTTATTGAGGTTTTGGTGTTTCTTTATTTTGGAGGGGGTTGTTTCTTTGTTTTTTGGTGTGTTTGCTTCTCTGTTTTCTGTTTTTCTCCGTCACTAGGACGAGTATATTGGCTTTAGGGGAGAATTCAGAAATTTACCCGCTCCTATTGATCACATCAACCTCCACATCCGTGGCGGGCACGTCCTTGTGCAGCAGAGCCCTGCTAACACCACCGCTTACAGGTAAAATACAAAGGGTCACCTCTCCAATTTTGGCTTTTTAAGGGAAATATTTAGTAGCACGGCAAATAAATAATTAAATTGGGGCAGCTTTTTTTTTGCTGTCACATTTTTAAGTGGGAAAAGCAAAATTTTCCTTTGTGATGAGCAACGTGCTTGGAAGCGTCCCTGTCTTGATTCAATACCAGCATTGCTCAGGACATCAATTTTAGGGCAATTTTCTTCTTTTTTGGGCTTCCTAAATGCAATGCTACGGAGCAGAGAAGGCTGGTGGCAGCTAAATTGCATGCAATGTCTATAATATAAACTTTAACTTTGATACCTCTTATGAGATATAAAATAAAATATAAATATAAAATGGGATTACCGAAGAAAAATGTCTTTTTTTTTCATAGCCGAAAAAACCCGTTGTCACTTATTGTTGCTTTGAATGACAGTCAGCTTGCAGAAGGTCAGCTTTATTGGGACGACGGAGTGCGCATTGGTAAGTGCAAAGATGCTCATTTACACAAAAAAATCCCCCAAAGTCAGCACCCACAATGTGCAAATATTGTTTTTCTTTATTTCTGTGGACTGTGAACATGAACACTGAATTTTCATTTTGGGGATATTGTGCAACAATTGCAAAACAAGGCTGTCTTCAAAGGGATGGAGCAGAAAAAAAATACAGGAAAATGATTAAAATGATAACATGTAAAACAATAAAAATGGTAAAATGATGCTAAATTATAAGCATAATGTTGTTATTTAGAGAATTTGAATTTTGCAGAAATTAAATTGTGCCTTGGACCTAAGGGAACATACAGAAGAGGGATTTGTTCTCCACCCTATAGGAAGCACAACCGTAGATGAAGTGGGAAGCTTTAACTCATTTTCCTTAATATTAATAAATTCAAATTATCTTCAGATAAGAGAGATTTAGAAGTCTGCCACGTATTAGCTTAAAAGCTAGCAAACGGGATTATCCCAATTAATGCACAAAATTGTGGGTTTTAGCATACCAGCACGTAGCAGGCTGCACGACGCATACGCAAGTATATAGCACATACAGCACAAGATTTCTATTAAATTTAAAAAATAAATTGACTATATTTCACTTTATTTTGGTCTTTTAACAGATGCGTATGAGGATGGTGTCTATCTGCTGACCTCATTTACTGCTCGTCAGGTTTGTAACAAAAACTCCCTGGGCTGCAGTGCCCAGCCTGGTTGCTGCTTTACGTTTAACGAACATTACATTTGGGACTTTTAATGTTTTGATATCTTTGTGCTAGCTCTTATTTAGTGTCGTGACAACCGGTGTAGAGCTCTAATTGTTGATTTTTAAGGAACGTTTGCTTGGGCTTGCAAGGCTGCAATAGCACGTCCAGGAAGGATAAGGTCATTTTGTACCTGCACCAGTATAAGTTGGAGCAACTTAATTTACTTTGGGGGGCTATTTTCCATAAATATTTATATTTATTTTTATATTATATATATATTCATTTCTGTCTATATAATATATTTATTTATGATAAAGCTGTATAGATTTATATACCTTCTATAGCCTCTACATCTCTATAGCCTGCATCAGTATAAATAGGAGCAATTTATTTTTCTTTGGGGGGTTATTCCCCAAATATATAACATATATGTATTTTATATATATGTGTATATATATATGTATGTATATATGTGTATTATATGTATATTATATATATACACACATTTATTTATATATATATTACTATTATAATATTCCTAATGTAATATATATTTACTTAAATATTATACACACATATATATACACCCACAAATTCTCCTGCTATACCCGAAGGAGCTGAGAAGCGTTTTGCGTCCTGGTGCTGCTATAATGCAATTAACATCACCAATTTTTACTAAAAAGAAACTTAAAATAGCACAGCTATTTTAGCCTGTTTCTACGACATTGTGACCATGAAAAGATTCTTTAAACGTGAGAAAAAAAAAAAAAATGCTGATTTCCTTCTCCTTCTCCCTTTCAGAACACCTTAGAGATAAAGGTTTTGCACCGGGGCTACGCTGACCCGAACAATTTGAAATTTACCACTGTGAAAACTTTGGGGCTGGCCACGGCCGTGACGCAGCTGACGGTTTTGGAGAACGGCATAGAAATCCCATCCGCCCACTCGGTGTCCTACAACACCACGACGCAGGTAAAGAGGCCGTTTAGGGTTGACGGCGAATTGAATTTAGGGGACGCGGCGTATGTCAGTTCTCATTCCTTTTCTGCCTGATGGCGGAAAAAGGAATGATTACATCACAAGATGCTGAATATACAGAAATATTAGATCAAAAATCTTATAACATAAAAACATTAGGTTGTTTTGTTACATAGTTTACGTAACATTATTTATACAATAGTGAATATTATACAGGTAAAATACAAATTATATAGAATTATTATGTCAAAAAAGGATATAAAATAAAAATACTAGGTTGCTTTGTTACGTATTTTACATAACATTGTTTATATAATGTTGAATGTTTATAATTAAACACATTATAATTCATATAACATGATCAACCAATATTACATTATATATATAAACAGCTTATATAATCAAAAATGATGAATTAAGAAAAGTGAACCCTCCTTTTTTGCCATTCTGCCCTGGATGGAGAAAGAAGAAATTCTTAAACACAGTCACAATACTCCAAGTTTTTATGTTAAAAAAACAAAACCAAAAAAAACCTGACATCTCACTATCAAAAGAAGGGGAGGGGATGAGAACCTCATGATGTGGAATGAAGACATTTATGGCATTTAGGCAAATTTTCGGTAATGTGAGCTATATGAGCAGCAAAAAAGCAAGATGTCTTCAGATCCGATTAACTCGCTGATTTGATTTTATTTGTTAATTTCTTTTGCTTTCTAAAGGTCCTTTTAACCACCCAGCTCGCACTTGAATTAGGCAAAGACTACACGTTGCAATGGAGCTAAAAGCCTGCAGCCGTCCCTGGCGGCGAAGCTGAGCCAAACCTCCTCATGTGCCCAAATTTTTCCCTTCTCCTCCTTTAAAATACTTTGCACTATTAAAATATATTAGTTATAATCAGTTGGTTTTCCGTTTTTATGTCGGACTTGTTCCGAGCTCGTGAATTCGGCCAAGCTGGGGATTGGCAGGAGGAGGTGACTCCAACCAACCTCGGTGACTCCAAATTTACAAGGGCCCAGTTTCAGCAGGGCTTGGGATCGGGTTCAATTACGGGATCATCCAATGGGATCATCGGGATCATGGGGTTCAATTATGGGATCATCCAATTATGCGCTCAGCTTGCAGAGCCAAAAATGTCGACCTGGGTTGAAATTGCCCTGGGGTTGATCAAAGGGGTCCCCTGGCACCCAAAGGGGTCCTCCTCGTGTCAAGAAATCACTCTAAAAACCCGTGGGTTCCCGATTGACATCCCAGCATGTTGGGAGCAGCCTCAGCGGAGGCCCTGCGTTGCAGCCCACCCATTTTGGTGGTTGAAGCTCAATGTCCCAGGCTGTGGGAGGGCCCCCAAAAGGGCTGGTGGCCCCAGGACAGTGTTTGTTAGCCATTTGGCCCCATATGTGCCCATTTCTCCTCCGAAACGAGGCCGACCTGCCCCATGGTGGCCTGAGGACAGAGCCTCAGGGTGGTGGTACAGGCATGTGGGTGTCAGGGCCCCCACCGCTGCCTTGGGCCCTGCTTCCCAAGGGATGCTGCAATGCTTTCGGAGACTTCGGACCTGGCTGGAAAACAGCCTTCGCCCCCATCCTAACGAGCGAGCCTCGTAAAAAACCACACAACAGCCTTTTGTGACTCCATCGTGTTTTCCTCCACCTCCTTCCTGAGGCCATTGTGTCAGGAAGAAAGATGGATATCTGCAAAAAAACAGAGACAAGATTACAGTTTTTTAATTTTTTTAGCCTTCTTTACCCTCACACACACATCCCATGGATGACTTCAGGTCCTGACACCGAGGTCAGGATGGCTCCTCCTAGCGATGGAGGAGCCAAAGGTTTTGGGCTGGACTGAGCCAACCCCTGGCTCAAAACTCAGATCTCTTCCCAGAGACCCCACTGACCCCGTAACTGCTTTCCTACAAGGACCGAGCCCCCCAGAATGATGCCGATGTGGATCACGCACCTCTTTATTCCACGTCTGATGGCCTCCTTGCTATTCTGGTCAATCAAAGCCCGGGTTTTAGTGTGGCCAGGGCCACAAAATGGAGAACCCCGGCCTGGTTTTCGGTGCTTCGGGTCGGGCTGACGTTGGTGGTCTGGGCACGGGTGGCAGCGGGTGGGTGCTCTTGGTGCTGTGCATCGATAACATCTTCTTCTGAGGATCTTTCAGCACCGTCCAGAAGGTCTCAGGCCTCGTTTTTAACAGTTGTTCTGCCTCGTCTCCTGGTGGCTGCAGCCTGAAGATGTTGTAGGCGGATTCCTCAGGGAGGCTGGCCTCTGAGCTCGCTGCTGATAACACGCTGATCACAGGAAACGACAGCGCTGTGGGGCCTCGAGGCCGGGGGATCTTTCCTTCCGTTGTCATCAGCTTTTCTCCCTCACAGGGAGGAAATTTCCCCGCTCCTCCTCCTGCTCTCTGCCTCAAGGCTCCGTCTGTCTTTGCTCGTCCCGCCTTGCCTTTGGGCGCTGATTTTCTCTCCTTGCGAGGAGGCAGCCCCGGGATCACCGGCAGCCTGACAAAAGAACAAAGAAGCCACGATGGTTTTGGGGCCGCATCCTGTACCCCCATGCAGCACTTGATGCTGCAGCCCTGAAATCGGGGGGGCTCCTGGTGGCCTCATCCCCCCCGTCCGGAGCCTCCAGCCTCACCTGCAGGGAGCCTCCCCCGGCTTCTCCCTTTCACCCTGCTGGGCTGCTTGTTCTGTCAGCTCCGTGGGGGCAAGGGAAGGAAGTCCAGGACCTTCGCCTAGAATGGGGAAGGAGAGGTGTCAGAAGAACGGTTCTGCGATGCTCCCATCCCCGGGGACGTGCAGGGTGCTGAGGCTGCTCCCAGAGGCTGCTGTGCCCCCCTCGCAGCCTCCGTCTCCAGGGGCCTCGTTCCTCCTTGGCACCAGCCCTTGCCCAGCTCATTTCTAGGCCAGGAGCTGTTTTTTGGGGGCCAAGTTCTGGCAGAGAGGAGCTGGCTACAGCCAATTTTAGGGGGTGTCTTGATCCCTGTCCTCCTGCAGCACCCAGGGCCGGGCACCTCAGGCACCTCGCACACGGGGGCTCCATTTTGGAGGCCCAGAGACAAGAGGCTGTGGTGCAAGGCAATGCGTTTTCTCACCAGGTGGGTCCCTGTGCTCTGGAGAGGAGCCAGCAGCCGCTTTGGTCTCCCAGCTTGGCCGAGAAGAGGCAAAGCCCCTTCTTTCTTCTTCTCCTTGCTCCGGGCCTTCTGATGCTCCTGGGACGGTGTTTTATGCAGGATCTCCATTTCAAACCTGGCAAAAGAAGACATCAGCGTGACTCAGGGCACGCCACAATCACCCCTTTTCACAGGGCCATAAAGGCCCTGTCCCCAAGGACCGTTCTGGGAAATGGGCTCACCCAGCAAAGAGGTCCAGGCCTCGATGGGAAGCAGACGTTGTCTGAATTCCTCCGTCTGCCCCATCAGATCCCACCATGTCCATTAGGTGGGGGATCTGCAATGGAGGAGCATGGAGATGGCAAATGTCCTCTGCCTGGCCAAGGCACTTGGTGGTGGAGGAGCCCAGGGCTCGGCTTGGTTGGCCACCCCAAGAGGAAGAGGTTGGCCGAGAGCTGCAACCCAAGAGGTCTTGGTGGGCCGAGGGCACCCCCACGTCCTTCAGGACGAGGGCGATGTTCTCCCCCTTCCCCAGGCAGCGAGAGATGAGGGACGTGGTGCCTCGCATGCAGTTCTCCAATCTCTGCTGGGACATGCAGGCGTTGGCGGCCACCTCAGCCACTTTGAGGGGCTCCAGCTCCTTATGGCCTGGAAAACGACACGAGACAGATGCAGTCAGTCACCAGCAGCCCTTCCCCGCGTGTTTCCCAGGTGCTGCTCCTTGCAGTCATCAGACAGAAAGGCTTTGCTTTGGGACCTGCTCCGTGCAGGGGACGCTTTGCTTCTGAGAAGCATCTGAGATCCAGGGAGGGGATCACCCGTGCGGCAAGGGATTCACGCACCCTCTTACCTGGCAGGTAATCCTTGTCGTCTGCGAGGTTGTGGGTGACGACGAGGTTCCTGGCCAGGCGGAATGTGGCCATCAGGAAAATCACACTCTCATGCCCGTCCTTGACCCGTCTGGGGACAACGTCGAAGGAGCCGAGGGCAGGAATTCGGACACCCTGCAAGCGGAAGAGAACAGAAGGGACGAAGCTTAAGGATCAGCTGCAGGTGGTCCCATCCAGGGACGGTGCTTTGGGTCCTGCTGTGCCCTTCCCGCTCTTGGGAGCCAGGCTGAGGGGATCCAGGGGCTTCCAGCGACTGGGATCAGCCCTCAGAGACCACACCACCTACCACAAGCAACATTGCATTTGTGCGATACGTGCGGGTCCCTCGGTAGGGACTTTTGGGGTGAGTTTCCCACTTCTGAAGAGGGGAACGAGGGGGACGTGGCTGCCAACCCACCTGGCGCAGCTGGAGGTGTTCTTGGCTATAGACGGACACTGCATCCCAGACAGATATTCGCTCTGCAAGGCAAAGAAAAGCAGGTCACGCACCGCTTCCCGTGGCTACCACCCTTCCATCACCCCAAGACCCGCAGTATGAAAAGAGCCGTCGCATCTCCGACCCCAAAAAGAGACCCCCCGCAGAGCCGGGTCCCCCCCACAGAAAGCCCCAAACGTGGGTCAGCCACGCTCCCGCGGTGCCGGGGGTGCCCGTACCTTTGGAGGTGATGTTGGGCATGAGGCACGAGCTCTGCATCCCGTCCCTTCTCCGTTTCACCCTGCTGGGCTGCTTCTTGCATGTCAAATGCTGTGCATCGATAACATCTTCTTCTGAGGTTCTTGCAGCACCCTCCAGAAGGTCTCGGGCCTCGTTTTTAACAGTTCTTCCGCCTCGTCTCCTGGTGGCTGCAGCCTGAAGATCTTGTAGGCGGATTCCTCAGGGAGGCTGGCCTCTGAGCTCGCTGCTGATAACACGCTGATCACGGGAAATGACAGCGCTGTGGGGCCTCGAGGCCGGGGGAGCTTTCTTTCCGTTGTCCTCAGCTTTTCTCCCTCACAGGGAGGAAATTTCCCCGCTCCTCCTCCTACTCTCCGCCTCTGGCTTAGGGTTGGGCCCTAAAATAACGATTGGTGGCCTGTATTGAAGGCTTCATTCTTCAAATGCGGCTCTGGCCTCTAAAGAGAGGGTTTGGGCCCCAAAAATGAGGCTTTTGACACTGGAAATGTAGGTTTTAGTCCCTCAAAATGGGGGTTTGTAGCCAAGAAATAGGCACCGGATCCTAAATATGAAGCCGGGAGCTGTCAAACAAGGCTTTCGTCACCGACAGTGATGGTTTGGAGCCTGAAAATGGGGCTTTGAATGCTAAAAGTGAGTCTTTAGGCCCCTAAATGAATGTTTGGGCCTAAGAATGGAGGTTTCAACCCCCAGAATGAGGCTTTGGGCCCTAAAATTGAGGATCCGGACATGAAAAATGCCGTTTGCAGCTTAAAAGGGAGGCTCTGGACTCAGTAATGCAGCTTTCAGCCATACGAATGAGGCTTTGGAGCCTAAAATGGGAGGTTTTATCCGAAAAATGACAAGATCCCAAACGGAGCCTCCGGGCCCTAAAACTACGGGGCTGAGCCCCCAAAAGGAGGCATTAGGCCCCCAAAACTGGGGGTTTTAGCACCAAAAATGAGGCATTAGGCCCCCAAAACTGGGGGTTTTAGCCCCAAAAATGGGCATTAGGCCCCAAAACTGTGGGTTTTAGCCCCCAAAATGAGGCATTAGGCCCCCAAAACTGGGGATTTGGGCGAAAATGAGGCATTAGGCCCCCAAAACTGGGGATTTTAGCCCCCAAAATGAGGCATTAGGCCCCCAGATCAAGCCTCTCATGTGAGACATTAGGCCCTCAAAACTGGGGGTTTGAGCACCCAAAAAGAGGCATTAGGCCCCCAAAACCTGTGGTTTTACCCCGAAAATGAGGCATTAGGGCCCCAAATCTGGGGGTTTGGGCCCCAAAATGAGGCATTAGGCTCCCAAAACTGGGGGTTTTAGCCCCCCAAATGGGCATTAGGCCCCCAAAACTGGGGGTTTTAGCCTCAAAAATAAGGCATTATGCCCCCAAAACTGGGGATTTTGCCGAACATGACGCATTAGGCCCCCAAAACTGGGGATTTTAGCCCCCAAAATGAGGCATTAGGCCCCCAAAACTGGGGGATCAAGCCTCTCATGTGAGACATTAGGCCCTCAAAACTGGGGGTTTCAGCACCCAAAAAGAGGCATTAGGCCCCCAAAATTGGGGATTTTAGTGCCAAAAATGAGGCAACTCACCCTGCCGGGGGGGGACACGGCCCATTTCTCCTCCGAAACGAGGCCAACCTGCCCCATGCTGGCCTGAGGACAGAGCCTCAGGGTGGTGGTACAGGCATGTGGGTGTCAGGGCCCCCACCGCTGCCTTGGGCCCTGCTTCCCAAGGGATGCTGCGATGCTTTCGGAGACTTCGGACCTGGCTGGAAAACAGCCTTCGCCCCCATCCTAACGAGCGAGCCTCGTCAAGAAAACTCATCAGCCTTTTGTGACTCCATCGTGTTTTCCTCCACCTCCCTCCTGAGGCCATTGTGTCAGGAAGAAAGATGGATATCTGCAAAAAAACAGAGACAAGATTACAGTTTTTTTATTTTTTTAGCCTTCTTTACCCTCACACACACATCCCATGGATGACTTCAGGTCCTGACACCGAGCTCAGGGCACCCATTTCCCTCATTTTTTCCCTCATATTTACCCCATCACCAGACCCTGGCCATCAGCAGGGTTTTGCCCCTAAACTCTGACAGGCCCACCCAAAAAAAGCCTTGCTCTTCCAAAAAACGCTTCAAAAGCAGCACCCAGCTGCAAAGAAACCCTCTCCTCTATGGCCAAAGAGCTTTTTTAGGCCTTTCAAACCCTGAAGAATGGCGCCTGCTGTTGTCTGCGTGGCAACAGAAGAGAAATTGAAGGACTGGAGTCTAGCGATGGAGGAGCCAAAGGGTTTGGGCTGGACTGAGCCAACCCCTGGCTCAAAACAGATCTCTTTCCAGAGAACCCACTGACCCCATAACTGCTTTCCTACAAGGACCGAGCCCCCCAGAATGATGCCGATGTGGATCACGCACCTCTTTTGCCACCTCTGATGGCCTCCTTGCTATGCGGGGCCATCAAAGCCCGGGTTTTAGTGTGGCCAGGGCCACAAAATGGAGAACCCCGGCCTGGTTTTCGGTGCTTCGGGTCGGGCTGACGTTGGTGGTCTGGGCACGGGTGGCAGCGGGTGGGTGCTCTTGGTGCTGTGCATCGATAACATCTTCTTCTGAGGTTCTTGCAGCACCCTCCAGAAGGTCTCGGGCCTCGTTTTTAACAGTTCTTCCGCCTCGTCTCCTGGTGGCTGCAGCCTGAAGATGTTGTAGGCGGATTCCTCAGGGAGGCTGGCCTCTGAGCTCGCTGCTGATAACACGCTGATCACGGGAAATGACAGCGCTGTGGGGCCTCGAGGCCGGGGGAGCTTTCTTTCCGTTGTCATCAGCTTTTCTCCCTCACAGGGAGGAAATTTCCCCGCTCCTCCTCCTACTCTCCACCTCTGGCTTAGGGTTGGGCCCTAAAATAACGATTGGTGGCCTGTATTGAAGGCTTCATTCTTCAAATGCGGCTCTGGCCTCTAAAGAGAGGGTTTGGGCCCCAAAAATGAGGCTTTTGACACTGGAAATGTAGGTTTTAGTCCCTCCAAATGGGGTTTTGTCGCCAAGAATTAGGCACCGGATCCTAAATATGAAGCTGGGAGCTGTAAAACAAGGCTTTCGTCACCGACAGTGAGGGTTTGGAGCCTGAAAATGGGGCTTTGAATGCTAAAAGTGAGTCTTTAGGCCCAATAAGGAACGTTTGGGCCTAAGAATGGAGGTTTCAACCCCCAAAATGAGGCTTTGGGCCCTAAAATTGAGGATCCGGACATGAAAAATGCCGTTTGCAGCTTAGAAGGGAGGCTCTGGACTCAGTAATGCAGCTTTCAGCCATACGAATGAGGCTTTGGAGCCTAAAATGGGAGGTTTTATCCGAAAAATGACAAGATCCCAAACGGAGCCTCCGGGCCCTAAAACTACGGGGCTGAGCCCCCAAAAGGAGGCATTAGGCCCCCAAAACTGGGGGTTTCAGCACCCAAAAAGAGGCATTAGGCCCCCAAAACTGGGGATTTTGGCCCGAAATTGAGGCATTAGGCCCCCAAAACTGGGGGTTCAAGCCTCTCATGTGAGACATTAGGCCCTCAAAACTGGGGGTTTCAGCACCCAAAAAGAGGCATTAGGCCCCCAAAATTGGGGGTTTTAGTGCCAAAAATGAGGCAACTCACCCTGCCGGGGGGGGACACGGCCCATTTCTCCTCCGAAACGAGGCCAACCTGCCCCATGCTGGCCTGAGGACAGAGCCTCAGGGTGGTGGTACAGGCATGTGGGTGTCAGGGCCCCCACCGCTGCCTTGGGCCCTGCTTCCCAAGGGATGCTGCGATGCTTTCGGAGACTTCGGACCTGGCTGGAAAACAGCCTTCGCCCCCATCCTAACGAGCGAGCCTCGTCAAGAAAACTCATCAGCCTTTTGTGACTCCATCGTGTTTTCCTCCACCTCCTTCCTGAGGCCATTGTGTCAGGAAGAAAGATGGATATCTGCAAAAAAACAGAGACAAGATTACAGTTTTTTTATATTTTTAGCCTTCTTTACCCTCACACACACATCCCATGGATGACTTCAGGTCCTGACACCGAGCTCAGGGCACCCATTTCCCTCATTTTTTCCCTCATATTTACCCCATCACCAGACCCTGGCCATCAGCAGGGTTTTGCCCCTAAACTCTGACAGGCCCACCCAAAAAAAGCCTTGCTCTTCCAAAAAACGCTTCAAAAGCAGCACCCAGCTGCAAAGAAACCCTCTCCTCTATGGCCAAAGAGCTTTTTTAGGCCTTTCAAACCCTGAAGAATGGCGCCTGCTGTTGTCTGCGTGGCAACAGAAGAGAAATTGAAGGACTGGAGTCTAGCGATGGAGGAGCCAAAGGGTTTGGGCTGGACTGAGCCAACCCCTGGCTCAAAACAGATCTCTTTCCAGAGACCCCACTGACCCCATAACTGCTTTCCTACAAGGACCGAGCCCCCCAGAATGATGCCGATGTGGATCACGCACCTCTTTTGCCACCTCTGATGGCCTCCTTGCTATTCCGGGCGATCAAAGCCCGGGTTTTAGTGTGGCCAGGGCCACAAAATGGAGAACCCCGGCCTGGTTTTCGGTGCTTCGGGTCGGGCTGACGTTGGTGGTCTGGGCACGGGTGGCAGCGGGTGGGTGCTCTTGGTGCTGTGCATCGATAACATCTTCTTCTGAGGTTCTTGCAGCACCCTCCAGAAGGTCTCGGGCCTCGTTTTTAACAGTTCTTCCGCCTCGTCTCCTGGTGGCTGCAGCCTGAAGATGTTGTAGGCGGATTCCTCAGGGAGGCTGGCCTCTGAGCTCGCTGCTGATAACACGCTGATCACGGGAAATGACAGCGCTGTGGGGCCTCGAGGCCGGGGGAGCTTTCTTTCCGTTGTCATCAGCTTTTCTCCCTCACAGGGAGGAAATTTCCCCGCTCCTCCTCCTACTCTCCGCCTCTGGCTTAGGGTTGGGCCCTAAAATAACGATTGGTGGCCTGTATTGAAGGCTTCATTCTTCAAATGCGGCTCTGGCCTCTAAAGAGAGGGTTTGGGCCCCAAAAATGAGGCTTTTGACACTGGAAATGTAGGTTTTAGTCCCTCCAAATGGGGTTTTGTCGCCAAGAATTAGGCACCGGATCCTAAATATGAAGCCGGGAGCTGTAAAACAAGGCTTTCGTCACCGACAGTGAGGGTTTGGAGCCTGAAAATGGGGCTTTGAATGCTAAAAGTGAGTCTTTAGGCCCCTAAATGAATGTTTGGGCCTAAGAATGGAGGTTTCAACCCCCAAAATGAGGCTTTGGGCCCTAAAATTGAGGATCCGGACATGAAAAATGCCGTTTGCAGCTTAGAAGGGAGGCTCTGGACTCAGTAATGCAGCTTTCAGCCATACGAATGAGGCTCTGGAGCCTAAAATGGGAGGTTTTATCCGAAAAATGACAAGATCCCAAACGGAGCCTCCGGGCCTTAAAAATACAGGGCTGAGCCCCCAAAATGAGGCATTAGGCCCCCAAAACTGGGGGTTTTAGCCCCGAAAATGAGGCATTAGGCCCCCAAAACTGGGGATTTTGGCCCGAAATTGAGGCATTAGGCCCCCAAAACTGGGGGTTTTAGCCCCCCAAATGGGCATTAGGCCCCCAAAACTGGGGGTTTTAGCCTCAAAAATGAGGCATTAGGCCCTCAAAACTGGGGGTTTCAGCACCCAAAAAGAGGCATTAGGCCCCCAAAACTGGGGATTTTGCCCGAAAATGAGGCATTAGGCCCCCAAAACTGGGGATTTTAGCCGCCAAAATGAGGCATTAGGCCCCCAAAACTGGGGGATCAAGCCTCTCATGTGAGACATTAGGCCCTCAAAACTGGGGGTTTGAGCACCCAAAAAGAGGCATTAGGCCCCCAAAACTGGGGATTTTGGCCCCAAAAATGAGGCATTAGGCCCCCAAAACTGGGGATTTTGCCCGAAAATGAGGCATTAGGCCCCCAAAACTGGGGATTTTAGCCCCCAAAATGAGGCATTAGGCCCCCAAAACTGGGGGTTTTAGCCTCAAAAATGAGGCATTAGGCCCCCAAAACTGGGGATTTTGGCCCCAAAATGAGGCATTAGGCCCCCAAAACTGGGGGTTTTAGCACCCAAAAGGAGGCATTAGGCCCCCAAAACTGGGGGTTTTAGCCCCCAAAATGGGCATTAGGCCCCCAAAACTGGGAGTTTTAGCCTCAAAAATAAGTCATTCGGCCCCCAAAACTGGGGATTTTAGCCCCCAAAATGAGGCATTAGGCCCCCAAAACTGGGGGATCAAGCCTCTCATGTGAGACATTAGGCCCTCAAAACTGGGGGTTTCAGCACCCAAAAAGAGGCATTAGGCC
The DNA here is from genome assembly GCF_964034855.1 of Anser brachyrhynchus. Classification (NCBI taxonomy): domain Eukaryota; kingdom Metazoa; phylum Chordata; class Aves; order Anseriformes; family Anatidae; genus Anser; species Anser brachyrhynchus. The sequence goes on along the minus strand of NW_027663787.1, from coordinate 113,594 downwards.
CCCAAAATTGGGGGTTTTAGTGCCAAAAATGAGGCAACTCACCCTGCCGGGGGGGGACACGGCCCATTTCTCCTCCGAAACGAGGCCAACCTGCCCCATGCTGGCCTGAGGACAGAGCCTCAGGGTGGTGGTACAGGCCTGTGGGTGTCAGGGCCCCCACCGCTGCCTTGGGCCCTGCTTCCCAAGGGATGCTGCGATGCTTTCGGAGACTTCGGACCTGGCTGGAAAACAGCCTTCGCCCCCATCCTAACGAGCGAGCCTCGTCAAGAAAACTCATCAGCCTTTTGTGACTCCATCGTGTTTTCCTCCACCTCCCTCCTGAGGCCATTGTGTCAGGAAGAAAGATGGATATCTGCAAAAAAACAGAGACAAGATTACAGTTTTTTTATTTTTTTAGCCTTCTTTACCCTCACACACACATCCCATGGATGACTTCAGGTCCTGACACCGAGCTCAGGGCACCCATTTCCCTCATTTTTTCCCTCATATTTACCCCATCACCAGACCCTGGCCATCAGCAGGGTTTTGCCCCTAAACTCTGACAGGCCCACCCAAAAAAAGCCTTGCTCTTCCAAAAAACGCTTCAAAAGCAGCACCCAGCTGCAAAGAAACCCTCTCCTCTATGGCCAAAGAGCTTTTTTAGGCCTTTCAAACCCTGAAGAATGGCGCCTGCTGTTGTCTGCGTGGCAACAGAAGAGAAATTGAAGGACTGGAGTCTAGCGATGGAGGAGCCAAAGGGTTTGGGCTGGACTGAGCCAACCCCTGGCTCAAAACAGATCTCTTTCCAGAGACCCCACTGACCCCATAACTGCTTTCCTACAAGGACCGAGCCCCCCAGAATGATGCCGATGTGGATCACGCACCTCTTTTGCCACCTCTGATGGCCTCCTTGCTATGCGGGGCCATCAAAGCCCGGGTTTTAGTGTGGCCAGGGCCACAAAATGGAGAACCCCGGCCTGGTTTTCGGTGCTTCGGGTCGGGCTGACGTTGGTGGTCTGGGCACGGGTGGCAGCGGGTGGGTGCTCTTGGTGCTGTGCATCGATAACATCTTCTTCTGAGGTTCTTGCAGCACCCTCCAGAAGGTCTCGGGCCTCGTTTTTAACAGTTCTTCCGCCTCGTCTCCTGGTGGCTGCAGCCTGAAGATGTTGTAGGCGGATTCCTCAGGGAGGCTGGCCTCTGAGCTCGCTGCTGATAACACGCTGATCACGGGAAATGACAGCGCTGTGGGGCCTCGAGGCCGGGGGAGCTTTCTTTCCGTTGTCATCAGCTTTTCTCCCTCACAGGGAGGAAATTTCCCCGCTCCTCCTCCTACTCTCCACCTCTGGCTTAGGGTTGGGCCCTAAAATAACGATTGGTGGCCTGTATTGAAGGCTTCATTCTTCAAATGCGGCTCTGGCCTCTAAAGAGAGGGTTTGGGCCCCAAAAATGAGGCTTTTGACACTGGAAATGTAGGTTTTAGTCCCTCCAAATGGGGTTTTGTCGCCAAGAATTAGGCACCGGATCCTAAATATGAAGCTGGGAGCTGTAAAACAAGGCTTTCGTCACCGACAGTGAGGGTTTGGAGCCTGAAAATGGGGCTTTGAATGCTAAAAGTGAGTCTTTAGGCCCAATAAGGAACGTTTGGGCCTAAGAATGGAGGTTTCAACCCCCAAAATGAGGCTTTGGGCCCTAAAATTGAGGATCCGGACATGAAAAATGCCGTTTGCAGCTTAGAAGGGAGGCTCTGGACTCAGTAATGCAGCTTTCAGCCATACGAATGAGGCTTTGGAGCCTAAAATGGGAGGTTTTATCCGAAAAATGACAAGATCCCAAACGGAGCCTCCGGGCCCTAAAACTACGGGGCTGAGCCCCCAAAAGGAGGCATTAGGCCCCCAAAACTGGGGGTTTCAGCACCCAAAATGAGGCATTAGGCCCCCAAAACTGGGGATTTTGGCCCGAAATTGAGGCATTAGGCCCCCAAAACTGGGGATTTTAGCCGCCAAAATGAGGCATTAGGCCCCCAAAACTGGGGGATCAAGCCTCTCATGTGAGACATTAGGCCCTCAAAACTGGGGGTTTGAGCACCCAAAAAGAGGCATTAGGCCCCCAAAACTGGGGATTTTGGCCCCAAAAATGAGGCATTAGGCCCCCAAAACTGGGGGTTCAAGCCTCTCATGTGAGACATTAGGCCCTCAAAACTGGGGGTTTCAGCACCCAAAAAGAGGCATTAGGCCCCCAAAATTGGGGGTTTTAGTGCCAAAAATGAGGCAACTCACCCTGCCGGGGGGGGACACGGCCCATTTCTCCTCCGAAACGAGGCCAACCTGCCCCATGCTGGCCTGAGGACAGAGCCTCAGGGTGGTGGTACAGGCATGTGGGTGTCAGGGCCCCCACCGCTGCCTTGGGCCCTGCTTCCCAAGGGATGCTGCGATGCTTTCGGAGACTTCGGACCTGGCTGGAAAACAGCCTTCGCCCCCATCCTAACGAGCGAGCCTCGTCAAGAAAACTCATCAGCCTTTTGTGACTCCATCGTGTTTTCCTCCACCTCCTTCCTGAGGCCATTGTGTCAGGAAGAAAGATGGGTATCTGCAAAAAAACAGAGACAAGATTACAGTTTTTTTATATTTTTAGCCTTCTTTACCCTCACACACACATCCCATGGATGACTTCAGGTCCTGACACCGAGCTCAGGGCACCCATTTCCCTCATTTTTTCCCTCATATTTACCCCATCACCAGACCCTGGCCATCAGCAGGGTTTTGCCCCTAAACTCTGACAGGCCCACCCAAAAAAAGCCTTGCTCTTCCAAAAAACGCTTCAAAAGCAGCACCCAGCTGCAAAGAAACCCTCTCCTCTATGGCCAAAGAGCTTTTTTAGGCCTTTCAAACCCTGAAGAATGGCGCCTGCTGTTGTCTGCGTGGCAACAGAAGAGAAATTGAAGGACTGGAGTCTAGCGATGGAGGAGCCAAAGGGTTTGGGCTGGACTGAGCCAACCCCTGGCTCAAAACAGATCTCTTTCCAGAGACCCCACTGACCCCATAACTGCTTTCCTACAAGGACCGAGCCCCCCAGAATGATGCCGATGTGGATCACGCACCTCTTTTGCCACCTCTGATGGCCTCCTTGCTATTCCGGGCGATCAAAGCCCGGGTTTTAGTGTGGCCAGGGCCACAAAATGGAGAACCCCGGCCTGGTTTTCGGTGCTTCGGGTCGGGCTGACGTTGGTGGTCTGGGCACGGGTGGCAGCGGGTGGGTGCTCTTGGTGCTGTGCATCGATAACATCTTCTTCTGAGGTTCTTGCAGCACCCTCCAGAAGGTCTCGGGCCTCGTTTTTAACAGTTCTTCCGCCTCGTCTCCTGGTGGCTGCAGCCTGAAGATGTTGTAGGCGGATTCCTCAGGGAGGCTGGCCTCTGAGCTCGCTGCTGATAACACGCTGATCACGGGAAATGACAGCGCTGTGGGGCCTCGAGGCCGGGGGAGCTTTCTTTCCGTTGTCATCAGCTTTTCTCCCTCACAGGGAGGAAATTTCCCCGCTCCTCCTCCTACTCTCCGCCTCTGGCTTAGGGTTGGGCCCTAAAATAACGATTGGTGGCCTGTATTGAAGGCTTCATTCTTCAAATGCGGCTCTGGCCTCTAAAGAGAGGGTTTGGGCCCCAAAAATGAGGCTTTTGACACTGGAAATGTAGGTTTTAGTCCCTCCAAATGGGGTTTTGTCGCCAAGAATTAGGCACCGGATCCTAAATATGAAGCCGGGAGCTGTAAAACAAGGCTTTCGTCACCGACAGTGAGGGTTTGGAGCCTGAAAATGGGGCTTTGAATGCTAAAAGTGAGTCTTTAGGCCCCTAAATGAATGTTTGGGCCTAAGAATGGAGGTTTCAACCCCCAAAATGAGGCTTTGGGCCCTAAAATTGAGGATCCGGACATGAAAAATGCCGTTTGCAGCTTAGAAGGGAGGCTCTGGACTCAGTAATGCAGCTTTCAGCCATACGAATGAGGCTCTGGAGCCTAAAATGGGAGGTTTTATCCGAAAAATGACAAGATCCCAAACGGAGCCTCCGGGCCTTAAAAATACAGGGCTGAGCCCCCAAAATGAGGCATTAGGCCCCCAAAACTGGGGGTTTTAGCACCAAAAATGAGGCATTAGGCCCCCAAAACTGGGGATTTTGGCCCGAAATTGAGGCATTAGGCCCCCAAAACTGGGGGTTTTAGCCCCCCAAATGGGCATTAGGCCCCCAAAACTGGGGGTTTTAGCCTCAAAAATGAGGCATTAGGCCCTCAAAACTGGGGGTTTCAGCACCCAAAAAGAGGCATTAGGCCCCCAAAACTGGGGATTTTGCCCGAAAATGAGGCATTAGGCCCCCAAAACTGGGGATTTTAGCCGCCAAAATGAGGCATTAGGCCCCCAAAACTGGGGGATCAAGCCTCTCATGTGAGACATTAGGCCCTCAAAACTGGGGGTTTGAGCACCCAAAAAGAGGCATTAGGCCCCCAAAACTGGGGATTTTGGCCCCAAAAATGAGGCATTAGGCCCCCAAAACTGGGGATTTTGCCCGAAAATGAGGCATTAGGCCCCCAAAACTGGGGATTTTAGCCCCCAAAATGAGGCATTAGGCCCCCAAAACTGGGGGTTTTAGCCTCAAAAATGAGGCATTAGGCCCCCAAAACTGGGGGTTTGGGCCCCAAAATGAGGCATTAGGCCCCCAAAACTGGGGGTTTTAGCACCCAAAAGGAGGCATTAGGCCCCCAAAACTGGGGGTTTTAGCCCCCAAAATGGGCATTAGGCCCCCAAAACTGGGAGTTTTAGCCTCAAAAATAAGTCATTCGGCCCCCAAAACTGGGGATTTTAGCCCCCAAAATGAGGCATTAGGCCCCCAAAACTGGGGATTTTGGCCCGAAAATGAGGCATTAGGCCCCCAAAACTGGGGATTTTAGCCCCCAAAATGAGGTATTAGGCCCCCAAAACTGGGGGATCAAGCCTCTCATGTGAGACATTAGGCCCCCAAAACTGGGGGTTTCAGCACCCAAAAAGAGGCATTAGGCCCCCAAAATTGGGGGTTTTAGTGCCAAAAATGAGGCAACTCACCCTGCCGGGGGGGGACACGGCCCATTTCTCCTCCGAAACGAGGCCAACCTGCCCCATGCTGGCCTGAGGACAGAGCCTCAGGGTGGTGGTACAGGCATGTGGGTGTCAGGGCCCCCACCGCTGCCTTGGGCCCTGCTTCCCAAGGGATGCTGCGATGCTTTCGGAGACTTCGGACCTGGCTGGAAAACAGCCTTCGCCCCCATCCTAACGAGCGAGCCTCGTCAAGAAAACTCATCAGCCTTTTGTGACTCCATCGTGTTTTCCTCCACCTCCCTCCTGAGGCCATTGTGTCAGGAAGAAAGATGGATATCTGCAAAAAAACAGAGACAAGATTACAGTTTTTTTATATTTTTAGCCTTCTTTACCCTCACACACACATCCCATGGATGACTTCAGGTCCTGACACCGAGCTCAGGGCACCCATTTCCCTCATTTTTTCCCTCATATTTACCCCATCACCAGACCCTGGCCATCAGCAGGGTTTTGCCCCTAAACTCTGACAGGCCCACCCAAAAAAAGCCTTGCTCTTCCAAAAAACGCTTCAAAAGCAGCACCCAGCTGCAAAGAAACCCTCTCCTCTATGGCCAAAGAGCTTTTTTAGGCCTTTCAAACCCTGAAAAATGGCGCCTGCTGTTGTCTGCGTGGCAACAGAAGAGAAATTGAAGGACTGGAGTCTAGCGATGGAGGAGCCAAAGGGTTTGGGCTGGACTGAGCCAACCCCTGGCTCAAAACAGATCTCTTTCCAGAGACCCCACTGACCCCATAACTGCTTTCCTACAAGGACCGAGCCCCCGAGAATGATGCCGATGTGGATCACGCACCTCTTTTGCCACCTCTGATGGCCTCCTTGCTATGCGGGGCCATCAAAGCCCGGGTTTTAGTGTGGCCAGGGCCACAAAATGGAGAACCCCGGCCTGGTTTTCGGTGCTTCGGGTCGGGCTGACGTTGGTGGTCTGGGCACGGGTGGCAGCGGGTGGGTGCTCTTGGTGCTGTGCATCGATAACATCTTCTTCTGAGGTTCTTGCAGCACCCTCCAGAAGGTCTCGGGCCTCGTTTTTAACAGTTCTTCCGCCTCGTCTCCTGGTGGCTGCAGCCTGAAGATCTTGTAGGCGGATTCCTCAGGGAGGCTGGCCTCTGAGCTCGCTGCTGATAACACGCTGATCACGGGAAATGACAGCGCTGTGGGGCCTCGAGGCCGGGGGAGCTTTCTTTCCGTTGTCATCAGCTTTTCTCCCTCACAGGGAGGAAATTTCCCCGCTCCTCCTCCTGCTCTCTGCCTCAAGGCTCCGTCTGTCTTTGCTCGTCCCGCCTTGCCTTTGGGCGCTGATTTTCTCTCCTTGCGAGGAGGCAGCCCCGGGATCACCGGCAGCCTGACAAAAGAACAAAGAAGCCACGATGGTTTTGGGGCCGCATCCTGTACCCCCATGCAGCACTTGATGCTGCAGCCCTGAAATCGGGGGGGCTCCTGGTGGCCTCATCCCCCCCGTCCGGAGCCTCCAGCCTCACCTGCAGGGAGCCTCCCCCGGCTTCTCCCTTTCACCCTGCTGGGCTGGGTGAAGAGAGGAGCCAGCAGCTGCTTTGTCTCTCCCAACTTGGCCGAGAAGAGGCAAAGCCCCTTCTTTCTTCTTCTCCTTGCTCCGGGCCTTCTGATGCTCCTGGGACGGTGTTTTATGCAGGATCTCCATTTCAAACCTGGCAAAAGAAGACATCAGCGTGACCCAGGGCACGCCACAATCACCCCTTTTCACAGGGCCATAAAGGCCCTGTCCCCAAGGACCGTTCTGGGAAATGGGCTCGCCCAGCAAAGAGGTCCAGGCCTCGATGGGAAGCAGACGTTGTCTGAATTCCTCCGTCTGCCCCATCAGATCCCACCATGTCCATTAGGTGGGGGATCTGCAATGGAGGAGCATGGAGATGGCAAATGTCCTCTGCCTGGCCAAGGCACTTGGTGGTGGAGGAGCCCAGGGCTCGGCTTGGTTGGCCACCCCAAGAGGAAGAGGTTGGCCGAGAGCTGCAACCCAAGAGGTCTTGGTGGGCCGAGGGCACCCCCACGTCCTTCAGGACGAGGGCGATGTTCTCCCCCTTCCCCAGGCAGCGAGAGATGAGGGACGTGGTGCCTCGCATGCAGTTCTCCAATCTCTGCTGGGACATGCAGGCGTTGGCGGCCACCTCAGCCACTTTGAGGGGCTCCAGCTCCTTATGGCCTGGAAAACGACACGAGACAGATGCAGTCAGTCACCAGCAGCCCTTCCCCGCGTGCTCCCCAGCTGCTGCTCCTTGCAGTCAACACCCAGAAAGGCTTTGCTTTGGGACCTGCTCCGTGCAGGGGACGCTTTGCTTCTGAGAAGCATCTGAGATCCAGGGAGGGGATCACCCGTGCGGCAAGGGATTCACGCACCCTCTTACCTGGCAGGTAATCCTTGTCGTCTGCGAGGTTGTGGGTGACGACGAGGTTCCTGGCCAGGCGGAATGTGGCCATCAGGAAAATCACACTCTCATGCCCGTCCTTGACCCGTCTGGGGACAACGTCGAAGGAGCCGAGGGCAGGAATTCGGACACCCTGCAAGCGGAAGAGAACAGAAGGGACGAAGCTTAAGGATCAGCTGCAGGTGGTCCCATCCAGGGACGGTGCTTTGGGTCCTGCTGTGCCCTTCCCGCTCTTGGGAGCCAGGCTGAGGGGATCCAGGGGCTTCCAGCGACTGGGATCAGCCCTCAGAGACCACACCACCTACCACAAGCAACATTGCATTTGTGCGATACGTGCGGGTCCCTCGGTAGGGACTTTTGGGGTGAGTTTCCCACTTCTGAAGAGGGGAACGAGGGGGACGTGGCTGCCAACCCACCTGGCGCAGCTGGAGGTGTTCTTGGCTATAGACGGACACTGCATCCCAGACAGATATTCGCTCTGCAAGGCAAAGAAAAGCAGGTCACGCACCGCTTCCCGTGGCTACCACCCTTCCATCACCCCAAGACCCGCAGTATGAAAAGAGCCGTCGCATCTCCGACCCCAAAAAGAGACCCCCCGCAGAGCCGGGTCCCCCCCACAGAAAGCCCCAAACGTGGGTCAGCCACGCTCCCGCGGTGCCGGGGGTGCCCGTACCTTTGGAGGTGATGTTGGGCATGAGGCACGAGCTCTGCATCCCGTCCCTTCTCCGTTTCACCCTGCTGGGCTGCTTCTTGCATGTCAAATGCTGTGCATCGATAACATCTTCTTCTGAGGTTCTTGCAGCACCCTCCAGAAGGTCTCGGGCCTCGTTTTTAACAGTTCTTCCGCCTCGTCTCCTGGTGGCTGCAGCCTGAAGATGTTGTAGGCGGATTCCTCAGGGAGGCTGGCCTCTGAGCTCGCTGCTGATAACACGCTGATCACGGGAAATGACAGCGCTGTGGGGCCTCGAGGCCGGGGGAGCTTTCTTTCCGTTGTCATCAGCTTTTCTCCCTCACAGGGAGGAAATTTCCCCGCTCCTCCTCCTACTCTCCACCTCTGGCTTAGGGTTGGGCCCTAAAATAACGATTGGTGGCCTGTATTGAAGGCTTCATTCTTCAAATGCGGCTCTGGCCTCTAAAGAGAGGGTTTGGGCCCCAAAAATGAGGCTTTTGACACTGGAAATGTAGGTTTTAGTCCCTCCAAATGGGGTTTTGTCGCCAAGAATTAGGCACCGGATCCTAAATATGAAGCTGGGAGCTGTAAAACAAGGCTTTCGTCACCGACAGTGAGGGTTTGGAGCCTGAAAATGGGGCTTTGAATGCTAAAAGTGAGTCTTTAGGCCCAATAAGGAACGTTTGGGCCTAAGAATGGAGGTTTCAACCCCCAAAATGAGGCTTTGGGCCCTAAAATTGAGGATCCGGACATGAAAAATGCCGTTTGCAGCTTAGAAGGGAGGCTCTGGACTCAGTAATGCAGCTTTCAGCCATACGAATGAGGCTTTGGAGCCTAAAATGGGAGGTTTTATCCGAAAAATGACAAGATCCCAAACGGAGCCTCCGGGCCCTAAAACTACGGGGCTGAGCCCCCAAAAGGAGGCATTAGGCCCCCAAAACTGGGGGTTTCAGCACCCAAAAAGAAGCATTAGGCCCCCAAAACTGGGGATTTTGGCCCGAAATTGAGGCATTAGGCCCCCAAAACTGGGGATTTTAGCCGCCAAAATGAGGCATTAGGCCCCCAAAACTGGGGGATCAAGCCTCTCATGTGAGACATTAGGCCCTCAAAACTGGGGGTTTGAGCACCCAAAAAGAGGCATTAGGCCCCCAAAACTGGGGATTTTGGCCCCAAAAATGAGGCATTAGGCCCCCAAAACTGGGGGTTCAAGCCTCTCATGTGAGACATTAGGCCCTCAAAACTGGGGGTTTCAGCACCCAAAAAGAGGCATTAGGCCCCCAAAATTGGGGGTTTTAGTGCCAAAAATGAGGCAACTCACCCTGCCGGGGGGGGACACGGCCCATTTCTCCTCCGAAACGAGGCCAACCTGCCCCATGCTGGCCTGAGGACAGAGCCTCAGGGTGGTGGTACAGGCCTGTGGGTGTCAGGGCCCCCACCGCTGCCTTGGGCCCTGCTTCCCAAGGGATGCTGCGATGCTTTCGGAGACTTCGGACCTGGCTGGAAAACAGCCTTCGCCCCCATCCTAACGAGCGAGCCTCGTCAAGAAAACTCATCAGCCTTTTGTGACTCCATCGTGTTTTCCTCCACCTCCCTCCTGAGGCCATTGTGTCAGGAAGAAAGATGGATATCTGCAAAAAAACAGAGACAAGATTACAGTTTTTTTATTTTTTTAGCCTTCTTTACCCTCACACACACATCCCATGGATGACTTCAGGTCCTGACACCGAGCTCAGGGCACCCATTTCCCTCATTTTTTCCCTCATATTTACCCCATCACCAGACCCTGGCCATCAGCAGGGTTTTGCCCCTAAACTCTGACAGGCCCACCCAAAAAAAGCCTTGCTCTTCCAAAAAACGCTTCAAAAGCAGCACCCAGCTGCAAAGAAACCCTCTCCTCTATGGCCAAAGAGCTTTTTTAGGCCTTTCAAACCCTGAAGAATGGCGCCTGCTGTTGTCTGCGTGGCAACAGAAGAGAAATTGAAGGACTGGAGTCTAGCGATGGAGGAGCCAAAGGGTTTGGGCTGGACTGAGCCAACCCCTGGCTCAAAACAGATCTCTTTCCAGAGACCCCACTGACCCCATAACTGCTTTCCTACAAGGACCGAGCCCCCCAGAATGATGCCGATGTGGATCACGCACCTCTTTTGCCACCTCTGATGGCCTCCTTGCTATTCCGGGCGATCAAAGCCCGGGTTTTAGTGTGGCCAGGGCCACAAAATGGAGAACCCCGGCCTGGTTTTCGGTGCTTCAGGTCGGGCTGACGTTGGTGGTCTGGGCACGGGTGGCAGCGGGTGGGTGCTCTTGGTGCTGTGCATCGATAACATCTTCTTCTGAGGTTCTTGCAGCACCCTCCAGAAGGTCTCGGGCCTCGTTTTTAACAGTTCTTCCGCCTCGTCTCCTGGTGGCTGCAGCCTGAAGATGTTGTAGGCGGATTCCTCAGGGAGGCTGGCCTCTGAGCTCGCTGCTGATAACACGCTGATCACGGGAAATGACAGCGCTGTGGGGCCTCGAGGCCGGGGGAGCTTTCTTTCCGTTGTCATCAGCTTTTCTCCCTCACAGGGAGGAAATTTCCCCGCTCCTCCTCCTACTCTCCGCCTCTGGCTTAGGGTTGGGCCCTAAAATAACGATTGGTGGCCTGTATTGAAGGCTTCATTCTTCAAATGCGGCTCTGGCCTCTAAAGAGAGGGTTTGGGCCCCAAAAATGAGGCTTTTGACACTGGAAATGTAGGTTTTAGTCCCTCCAAATGGGGTTTTGTAGCCAAGAATTAGGCACCGGATCCTAAATATGAAGCCGGGAGCTGTAAAACAAGGCTTTCGTCACCGACAGTGAGGGTTTGGAGCCTGAAAATGGGGCTTTGAATGCTAAAAGTGAGTCTTTAGGCCCCTAAATGAATGTTTGGGCCTAAGAATGGAGGTTTCAACCCCCAAAATGAGGCTTTGGGCCCTAAAATTGAGGATCCGGACATGAAAAATGCCGTTTGCAGCTTAGAAGGGAGGCTCTGGACTCAGTAATGCAGCTTTCAGCCATACGAATGAGGCTCTGGAGCCTAAAATGGGAGGTTTTATCCGAAAAATGACAAGATCCCAAACGGAGCCTCCGGGCCTTAAAAATACAGGGCTGAGCCCCCAAAATGAGGCATTAGGCCCCCAAAACTGGGGGTTTTAGCCCCGAAAATGAGGCATTAGGCCCCCAAAACTGGGGATTTTGGCCCGAAATTGAGGCATTAGGCCCCCAAAACTGGGGGTTTTAGCCCCCCAAATGGGCATTAGGCCCCCAAAACTGGGGGTTTTAGCCTCAAAAATGAGGCATTAGGCCCTCAAAACTGGGGGTTTCAGCACCCAAAAAGAGGCATTAGGCCCCCAAAACTGGGGATTTTGCCCGAAAATGAGGCATTAGGCCCCCAAAACTGGGGATTTTAGCCGCCAAAATGAGGCATTAGGCCCCCAAAACTGGGGGATCAAGCCTCTCATGTGAGACATTAGGCCCTCAAAACTGGGGGTTTGAGCACCCAAAAAGAGGCATTAGGCCCCCAAAACTGGGGATTTTGGCCCCAAAAATGAGGCATTAGGCCCCCAAAACTGGGGATTTTGCCCGAAAATGAGGCATTAGGCCCCCAAAACTGGGGATTTTAGCCCCCAAAATGAGGCATTAGGCCCCCAAAACTGGGGGTTTTAGCCTCAAAAATGAGGCATTAGGCCCCCAAAACTGGGGGTTTGGGCCCCAAAATGAGGCATTAGGCCCCCAAAACTGGGGGTTTTAGCACCCAAAAGGAGGCATTAGGCCCTCAAAACTGGGGGTTTTAGCCCCCAAAATGGGCATTAGGCCCCCAAAACTGGGAGTTTTAGCCTCAAAAATAAGTCATTCAGCCCCCAAAACTGGGGATTTTAGCCCCCAAAATGAGGCATTAGGCCCCCAAAACTGGGGATTTTGGCGAAAATGAGGCATTAGGCCCCCAAAACTGGGGATTTTAGCCCCCAAAATGAGGTATTAGGCCCCCAAAACTGGGGGATCAAGCCTCTCATGTGAGACATTAGGCCCCCAAAACTGGGGGTTTCAGCACCCAAAAAGAGGCATTAGGCCCCCAAAATTGGGGGTTTTAGTGCCAAAAATGAGGCAACTCACCCTGCCGGGGGGGGACACGGCCCATTTCTCCTCCGAAACGAGGCCAACCTGCCCCATGCTGGCCTGAGGACAGAGCCTCAGGGTGGTGGTACAGGCATGTGGGTGTCAGGGCCCCCACCGCTGCCTTGGGCCCTGCTTCCCAAGGGATGCTGCGATGCTTTCGGAGACTTCGGACCTGGCTGGAAAACAGCCTTCGCCCCCATCCTAACGAGCGAGCCTCGTCAAGAAAACTCATCAGCCTTTTGTGACTCCATCGTGTTTTCCTCCACCTCCCTCCTGAGGCCATTGTGTCAGGAAGAAAGATGGATATCTGCAAAAAAACAGAGACAAGATTACAGTTTTTTTATTTTTTTAGCCTTCTTTACCCTCACACACACATCCCATGGATGACTTCAGGTCCTGACACCGAGCTCAGGGCACCCATTTCCCTCATTTTTTCCCTCATATTTACCCCATCACCAGACCCTGGCCATCAGCAGGGTTTTGCCCCTAAACTCTGACAGGCCCACCCAAAAAAAGCCTTGCTCTTCCAAAAAACGCTTCAAAAGCAGCACCCAGCTGCAAAGAAACCCTCTCCTCTATGGCCAAAGAGCTTTTTTAGGCCTTTCAAACCCTGAAGAATGGCGCCTGCTGTTGTCTGCGTGGCAACAGAAGAGAAATTGAAGGACTGGAGTCTAGCGATGGAGGAGCCAAAGGGTTTGGGCTGGACTGAGCCAACCCCTGGCTCAAAACAGATCTCTTTCCAGAGACCCCACTGACCCCATAACTGCTTTCCTACAAGGACCGAGCCCCCCAGAATGATGCCGATGTGGATCACGCACCTCTTTTGCCACCTCTGATGGCCTCCTTGCTATTCCGGGCGATCAAAGCCCGGGTTTTAGTGTGGCCAGGGCCACAAAATGGAGAACCCCGGCCTGGTTTTCGGTGCTTCGGGTCGGGCTGACGTTGGTGGTCTGGGCACGGGTGGCAGCGGGTGGGTGCTCTTGGTGCTGTGCATCGATAACATCTTCTTCTGAGGTTCTTGCAGCACCGTCCAGAAGGTCTCGGGCCTCGTTTTTAACAGTTCTTCCGCCTCGTCTCCTGGTGGCTGCAGCCTGAAGATCTTGTAGGCGGATTCCTCAGGGAGGCTGGCCTCTGAGCTCGCTGCTGATAACACGCTGATCACGGGAAATGACAGCGCTGTGGGGCCTCGAGGCCGGGGGATCTTTCTTTCCGTTGTCATCAGCTTTTCTCCCTCACAGGGAGGAAATTTCCCCGCTCCTCCTCCTGCTCTCTGCCTCAAGGCTCCGTCTGTCTTTGCTCGTCCCGCCTTGCCTTTGGGCGCTGATTTTCTCTCCTTGCGAGGAGGCAGCCCCGGGATCACCGGCAGCCTGACAAAAGAACAAAGAAGCCACGATGGTTTTGGGGCCGCATCCTGTACCCCCATGCAGCACTTGATGCTGCAGCCCTGAAATCGGGGGGGCTCCTGGTGGCCTCATCCCCCCCGTCCGGAGCCTCCAGCCTCACCTGCAGGGAGCCTCCCCCGGCTTCTCCCTTTCACCCTGCTGGGCTGGGTGAAGAGAGGAGCCAGCAGCTGCTTTGTCTCTCCCAACTTGGCCGAGAAGAGGCAAAGCCCCTTCTTTCTTCTTCTCCTTGCTCCGGGCCTTCTGATGCTCCTGGGACGGTGTTTTATGCAGGATCTCCATTTCAAACCTGGCAAAAGAAGACATCAGCGTGACCCAGGGCACGCCACAATCACCCCTTTTCACAGGGCCATAAAGGCCCTGTCCCCAAGGACCGTTCTGGGAAATGGGCTCGCCCAGCAAAGAGGTCCAGGCCTCGATGGGAAGCAGACGTTGTCTGAATTCCTCCGTCTGCCCCATCAGATCCCACCATGTCCATTAGGTGGGGGATCTGCAATGGAGGAGCATGGAGATGGCAAATGTCCTCTGCCTGGCCAAGGCACTTGGTGGTGGAGGAGCCCAGGGCTCGGCTTGGTTGGCCACCCCAAGAGGAAGAGGTTGGCCGAGAGCTCCAACCCAAGAGGTCTTGGTGGGCCGAGGGCACCCCCACGTCCTTCAGGACGAGGGCGATGTTCTCCCCCTTCCCCAGGCAGCGAGAGATGAGGGACGTGGTACCTCGCATGCAGTTCTCCGCTCTCTGCTGGGACATGCAGGCGTTGGCGGCCACCTCAGCCACTTTGAGGGGCTCCAGCTCCTTATGGCCTGGAAAACGACACGAGACGGATGCAGTCAGTCACCAGCAGCCCTTCCCCGCGTGTTTCCCAGGTGCTGCTCCTTGCAGTCATCAGCCAGAAAGGCTTTGCTTTGGGACCTGCTCCGTGCAGGGGACGCTTTGTTTTCTTTTTGGGAAGCATCTGAAATCCAGGGAGGGGATCATCCAGGCAGCAAGGGATTAACCCGACGTCTTACCTGGCAGGTACTCCTTGTCGTCCGTGAGGTTGTGGGTGATGACAAGATTCCTGGCCAGGCGGAACGTGGGCATCAGGAAAATCACAGTCTCGTTCCCATCCTTGACCCATCTGGGGACAACGTCGAAGGAGCCGAGGGCAGGAATTCGGACACCCTGCAAGCGGAAGAGAACAGAAGGGACGAAGCTTAAGGATCAACTGGAGGTGGCCTCATCCAGGGACGGTGGTTTGGGTCCTGCTGTGCCCTTCCCGCTCTTGGGAGCCAGGCTGAGGGGATCCAGGGGCTTCCAGCGACTGGGATCAGTGGGTCCCTGGGTAGGGACTTTTGGGGTGAGTTTCCCGCTTCTGAAGAGGGGAACGAGGGGGACGTGGCTGGCAACCCACCTGGCGCAGCTGGAGGTGTTCTTGGCTATAGACGGACACTGCATCCCAGACAGATATTCGCTCTGCAAGGCAAAGAAAAGCAGGTCACGCACCGCTTCCCGTGGCTACCACCCTTCCATCACCCCAAGACCCGCAGTATGAAAAGAGCCGTCGCATCTCCGACCCCAAAAAGAGACCCCCCGCAGAGCCGGGTCCCCCCCACAGAAAGCCCCAAACGTGGGTCAGCCACGCTCCCGCGGTGCCGGGGGTGCCCGTACCTTTGGAGGTGATGTTGGGCATGAGGCACGAGCTCTGCATCCCGTCCCTTCTCCGTTTCACCCTGCTGGGCTGCTTCTTGCATGTCAAATGCTGTGCATCGATAACATCTTCTTCTGAGGTTCTTGCAGCACCCTCCAGAAGGTCTCGGGCCTCGTTTTTAACAGTTCTTCCGCCTCGTCTCCTGGTGGCTGCAGCCTGAAGATCTTGTAGGCGGATTCCTCAGGGAGGCTGGCCTCTGAGCTCGCTGCTGATAACACGCTGATCACGGGAAACGACAGCGCTGTGGGGCCTCGAGGCCGGGGGAGCTTTCTTTCCGTTGTCATCAGCTTTTCTCCCTCACAGGGAGGAAATTTCCCCGCTCCTCCTCCTACTCTCCGCCTCTGGCTTAGGGTTGGGCCCTAAAATAACGATTGGTGGCCTGTATTGAAGGCTTCATTCTTCAAATGCGGCTCTGGCCTCTAAAGAGAGGGTTTGGGCCCCAAAAATGAGGCTTTTGACACTGGAAATGTAGGTTTTAGTCCCTCCAAATGGGGGTTTGTAGCCAAGAATTAGGCACCGGATCCTAAATATGAAGCTGGGAGCTGTAAAACAAGGCTTTCGTCACCGACAGTGAGGGTTTGGAGCCTGAAAATGGGGCTTTGAATGCTAAAAGTGAGTCTTTAGGCCACTAAATGAATGTTTGGGCCTAAGAATGGAGGTTTCAACCCCCAAAATGAGGCTTTGGGCCCTAAAATTGAGGATCCGGACATGAAAAATGCCGTTTGCAGCTTAGAAGGGAGGCTCTGGACTCAGTAACGCAGCTTTCAGCCATACGAATGACGCTTTGGAGCCTAAAATGGGAGGTTTTATCCGAAAAATGACAAGATCCCAAACGGAGCCTCCGGGCCCTAAAACTACGGGGCTGAGCCCCCAAAAGGAGGCATTAGGCCCCCAAAACTGGGGGTTTTAGCCCCGAAAATGAGGCATTAGGCCCCCAAAACTGGGGATTTTGGCCCGAAAATGAGGCATTAGGCCCCTGAAACTGGGGATTTTAGCCCCAAAAATGAGGCATTAGGCCCCCAAAACTGGGGATTTTGCCCGAAAATGAGGCATTAGGCCCCCAAAACTGGGGATTTTAGCCCCCAAAATGAGGCATTAGGCCCCCAAAACTGGGGGTTTGAGCACCCAAAAAGAGGCATTAGGCCCCCAAAACTGGGGGTTTTAGCCTCAAAAATGAGGCATTAGGCCCCCAAAACTGGGGGTTTGGGCCCCAAAATGAGGCATTAGGCCTCCAAAACTGGGGGTTTTAGCACCCAAAAGGAGGCATTAGGCCCCCAAAACTGGGGGTTTTAGCCCCAAAATGGGCATTAGGCCCCCAAAACTGGGGGTTTTAGCCCCCAAAATGGGCATTAGGCCCCCAAAACTGGGAGTTTTAGCCCCCAAAATGAGGCATTAGGCCCCCAAAACTGGGGATTTTGGCCCGAAAATGAGGCATTAGGCCCCCAAAACTGGGGATTTGGGCCCGAAATTGAGGCATTAGACCCCCAAAGCTGGGGGGTTTTAGCCCCCCAAATGGGCATTAGGCCCCCAAAACTGGGGGTTTTAGCACCCAAAAGGAGGCATTAGGCCCCCAAAACTGGGGGTTTCAGCACCCAAAAAGAGGCATTAGGCCCCCAAAACTTGGGGTTTTAGCCCCGAAAATGAGGCATTAGGCCCGCAAAACTGGGGATTTTGGCGAAAATGAGGCATTAGGCCCCCAAAACTGGGGATTTTAGCCCCCAAAATGAGGCATTAGGCCCCCAAAAGTGGGGGATCAAGCCTCTCATGTGAGACATTAGGCCCTCAAAACTGGGGGTTTCAGCACCCAAAAAGAGGCATTAGGCCCCCAAAATTGGGGTTTTAGCGCCAAAAATGAGGCAACTCACCCTGCCGGGGGGGGACACGACCCATTTCTCCTCAGAAACGAGGCCAACCTGCCCCATGCTGGCCTGAGGACAGAGCCTCAGGGTGGTGGTACAGGCATGTGGGTGTCAGGGCCCCCACCGCTGCCTTGGGCCCTGCTTCCCAAGGGATGCTGCGATGCTTTCGGAGACTTCGGACCTGGCTGGAAAACAGCCTTCGCCCCCATCCTAACGAGCGAGCCTCGTCAAGAAAACTCATCAGCCTTTTGTGACTCCATCGTGTTTTCCTCCATCTCCTTCCTGAGGCCATTGTGTGAGGAAGAAAGATGGATATCTGCAAAAAAACAGAGACAAGATTACAGTTTTTTTATTTTTTTAGCCTTCTTTACCCTCACACACACATCCCATGGATGACTTCAGGTCCTGACACCGAGCTCAGGGCACCCATTTCCCTCATTTTTTCCCTCATATTTACCCCATCACCAGACCCTGGCCATCAGCAGGGTTTTGCCCCTAAACTCTGACAGGCCCACCCAAAAAAAGCCTTGCTCTTCCAAAAAACGCTTCAAAAGCAGCACCCAGCTGCAAAGAAACCCTCTCCTCTATGGCCAAAGAGCTTTTTTAGGCCTTTCAAACCCTGAAAAATGGCGCCTGCTGTTGTCTGCGTGGCAACAGAAGAGAAATTGAAGGACTGGAGTCTAGCGATGGAGGAGCCAAAGGGTTTGGGCTGGACTGAGCCAACCCCTGGCTCAAAACAGATCTCTTTCCAGAGACCCCACTGACCCCATAACTGCTTTCCTACAAGGACCGAGCCCCCCAGAATGATGCCGATGTGGATCACGCACCTCTTTTGCCACCTCTGATGGCCTCCTTGCTATACGGGGCCATCAAAGCCCGGGTTTTAGTGTGGCCAGGGCCACAAAATGGAGAACCCCGGCCTGGTTTTCGGTGCTTCGGGTCGGGCTGACGTTGGTGGTCTGGGCACGGGTGGCAGCGGGTGGGTGCTCTTGGTGCTGTGCATCGATAACATCTTCTTCTGAGGTTCTTGCAGCACCGTCCAGAAGGTCTCGGGCCTCGTTTTTAACAGTTCTTCCGCCTCGTCTCCTGGTGGCTGCAGCCTGAAGATGTTCTAGGCGGATTCCTCAGGGAGGCTGGCCTCTGAGCTCGCTGCTGATAACACGCTGATCACGGGAAACGACAGCGCTGTGGGGCCTCGAGGCCGGGGGAGCTTTCTTTCCGTTGTCATCAGCTTTTCTCCCTCACAGGGAGGAAATTTCCCCGCTCCTCCTCCTGCTCTCTGCCTCAAGGCTCCGTCTGTCTTTGCTCGTCCCGCCTTGCCTTTGGGCGCTGATTTTCTCTCCTTGCGAGGAGGCAGCCCCGGGATCACCGGCAGCCTGACAAAAGAACAAAGAAGCCACGATGGTTTTGGGGCCGCATCCTGTACCCCCATGCAGCACTTGATGCTGCAGCCCTGAAATCGGGGGGGCTCCTGGTGGCCTCATCCCCCCCGTCCGGAGCCTCCAGCCTCACCTGCAGGGAGCCTCCCCCGGCTTCTCCCTTTCACCCTGCTGGGCTGGGTGAAGAGAGGAGCCAGCAGCTGCTTTGTCTCTCCCAACTTGGCTGAGAAGAGGCAAAGCCCCTTCTTTCTTCTTCTCCTTGCTCCAGGCTTTGTGATGCTCCTGGGGTGGTGTTTTGCGCATGCTCTCCATTTCAAACCTGGCAAAAGAAGACATCAGCGTGACCCAGGGCACGCCACAATCACCCCTTTTCACAGGGCCATAAAGGCCCTGTCCCCAAGGACCGTTCTGGGAAATGGGCTCGCCCAGCAAAGAGGTCCAGGCCTCGATGGGAAGCAGACGTTGTCTGAATTCCTCCGTCTGCCCCATCAGATCCCACCATGTCCATTAGGTGGGGGATCTGCAATGGAGGAGCATGGAGATGGCAAATGTCCTCTGCCTGGCCAAGGCACTTGGTGGTGGAGTAGCCCAGGGCTCGGCTTGGTTGGCCACCCCAAGAGGAAGAGGTTGGCCGAGAGCTCCAACCCAAGAGGTCTTGGTGGGCCGAGGGCACCCCCACGTCCTTCAGGACGAGGGCGATGTTCTCCCCCTTCCCCAGGCAGCGAGAGATGAGGGACATGGTACCTCGCATGCAGTTCTCCGCTCTCTGCTGGGACATGCAGGCGTTGGCGGCCACCTCAGCCACTTTGAGGGGCTCCAGCTCCTTATGGCCTGGAAAACGACACGAGACGGATGCAGTCAGTCACCAGCAGCCCTTCCCCGCGTGTTTCCCAGGTGCTGCTCCTTGCAGTCATCAGCCAGAAAGGCTTTGCTTTGGGAACTGCTCCGTGCAGGGGACGCTTTGTTTTCTTTTTGGGAAGCATCTGAAATGCAGGGAGGGGATCATCCAGGCAGCAAGGGATTAACCCGACGTCTTACCTGGCAGGTACTCCTTGTCGTCCGTGAGGTTGTGGGTGATGACAAGATTCCTGGCCAGGCGGAACGTGGGCATCAGGAAAATCACAGTCTCGTTCCCATCCTTGACCCATCTGGGGACAACGTCGAAGGAGCCGAGGGCAGGAATTCGGACACCCTGCAAGCGGAAGAGAACAGAAGGGACGAAGCTTAAGGATCAGCTGCAGGTGGCCTCATCCAGGGACGGTGGTTTGGGTCCTGCTGTGCCCTTCCCGCTCTTGGGAGCCAGGCTGAGGGGATCCAGGGGCTTCCAGCGACTGGGATCAGTGGGTCCCTGGGTAGGGACTTTTGGGGTGAGTTTCCCGCTTCTGAAGAGGGGAACGAGGGGGACGTGGCTGGCAACCCACCTGGCGCAGCTGGAGGTGTTCTTGGCTATAGACGGACACTGCATCCCAGACAGATATTCGCTCTGCAAGGCAAAGAAAAGCAGGTCACGCACCGCTTCCCGTGGCTACCACCCTTCCATCACCCCAAGACCCGCAGTATGAAAAGAGCCGTCGCATCTCCGACCCCAAAAAGAGACCCCCCGCAGAGCCGGGTCCCCCCCACAGAAAGCCCCAAACGTGGGTCAGCCACGCTCCCGCGGTGCCGGGGGTGCCCGTACCTTTGGAGGTGATGTTGGGCATGAGGCACGAGCTCTGCATCCCGTCCCTTCTCCGTTTCACCCTGCTGGGCTGCTTCTTGCATGTCAAATGCTGTGCATCGATAACATCTTCTTCTGAGGTTCTTGCAGCACCCTCCAGAAGGTCTCGGGCCTCGTTTTTAACAGTTCTTCCGCCTCGTCTCCTGGTGGCTGCAGCCTGAAGATCTTGTAGGCGGATTCCTCAGGGAGGCTGGCCTCTGAGCTCGCTGCTGATAACACGCTGATCACGGGAAATGACAGCGCTGTGGGGCCTCGAGGCCGGGGGAGCTTTCTTTCCGTTGTCATCAGCTTTTCTCCCTCACAGGGAGGAAATTTCCCCGCTCCTCCTCCTACTCTCCGCCTCTGGCTTAGGGTTGGGCCCTAAAATAACGATTGGTGGCCTGTATTGAAGGCTTCATTCTTCAAATGCGGCTCTGGCCTCTAAAGAGAGGGTTTGGGCCCCAAAAATGAGGCTTTTGACACTGGAAATGTAGGTTTTAGTCCCTCCAAATGGGGGTTTGTAGCCAAGAATTAGGCACCGGATCCTAAATATGAAGCTGGGAGCTGTAAAACAAGGCTTTCGTCACCGACAGTGAGGGTTTGGAGCCTGAAAATGGGGCTTTGAATGCTAAAAGTGAGTCTTTAGGCCACTAAATGAATGTTTGGGCCTAAGAATGGAGGTTTCAACCCCCAAAATGAGGCTTTGGGCCCTAAAATTGAGGATCCGGACATGAAAAATGCCGTTTGCAGCTTAAAAGGGAGGCTCTGGACTCAGTAACGCAGCTTTCAGCCATACGAATGAGGCTTTGGAGCCTAAAATGGGAGGTTTTATCCTAAAAATGACAAGATCCCAAACGGAGCCTCCAGGCCCTAAAACTACGGGGCTGAGCCCCCAAAAGGAGGCATTAGGCCCCCAAAACTGGGGGTTTTAGCCCCAAAAATGAAGCATTAGGCCCCCAAAACTGGGGGTTTTAGCCCCAAAAATGAGGCATTAGGCCCCCAAAACTGGGGATTTTGGCCCCCAAAATGAGGCATTAGGCCCCCAAAACTGGGGATTTTGGCCCCCAAAATGAGACATTAGGCCCCCAAAACTGGGGGTTTTAGCAACCAAAATGAGGCATTAGGCCCCCAAAACTGGGGATTTTAGCCCCCAAAATGGGCATTAGGCCCCCAAAACTGGGGGTTTTAGCTCCAAAAATGAGGCATTAGGCCCCCAAAATTGGGGGTTTTAGCAACCAAAATGAGGCATTAGGCCCCCAAAACTGGGGATTTTAGCCCCCAAAATGGGCATTAGGCCCCCAAAACTGGGGGTTTTAGCTCCAAAAATGAGGCATTAGGCCCGCAAAACTGGAGATTTTGGCGAAAATGAGGCATTAGGCCCCCAAAACTGGGGATTTTAGACCCCAAAATGAGGCATTAGGCCCCCAAAACTGGGGGTTTCAGCACCCAAAAAGAGGCATTAGGCCCCCAAAATTGGGGGTTTTAGTGCCAAAAATGAGGCAACTCACCCTGCCGGGGGGGGACACGGCCCATTTCTCCTCCGAAACGAGGCCAACCTGCCCCATGCTGGCCTGAGGACAGAGCCTCAGGGTGGTGGTACAGGCATGTGGGTGTCAGGGCCCCCACCGCTGCCTTGGGCCCTGCTTCCCAAGGGATGCTGCGATGCTTTCGGAGACTTCGGACCTGGCTGGAAAACAGCCTTCGCCCCCATCCTAACGAGCGAGCCTCGTCAAGAAAACTCATCAGCCTTTTGTGACTCCATCGTGTTTTCCTCCACCTCCCTCCTGAGGCCATTGTGTCAGGAAGAAAGATGGATATCTGCAAAAAAACAGAGACAAGATTACAGTTTTTTTATTTTTTTAGCCTTCTTTACCCTCACACACACATCCCATGGATGACTTCAGGTCCTGACACCGAGCTCAGGGCACCCATTTCCCTCATTTTTTCCCTCATATTTACCCCATCACCAGACCCTGGCCATCAGCAGGGTTTTGCCCCTAAACTCTGACAGGCCCACCCAAAAAAAGCCTTGCTCTTCCAAAAAACGCTTCAAAAGCAGCACCCAGCTGCAAAGAAACCCTCTCCTCTATGGCCAAAGAGCTTTTTTAGGCCTTTCAAACCCTGAAAAATGGCGCCTGCTGTTGTCTGCGTGGCAACAGAAGAGAAATTGAAGGACTGGAGTCTAGCGATGGAGGAGCCAAAGGGTTTGGGCTGGACTGAGCCAACCCCTGGCTCAAAACAGATCTCTTTCCAGAGACCCCACTGACCCCATAACTGCTTTCCTACAAGGACCGAGCCCCCCAGAATGATGCCGATGTGGATCACGCACCTCTTTTGCCACCTCTGATGGCCTCCTTGCTATTCCGGGCGATCAAAGCCCGGGTTTTAGTGTGGCCAGGGCCACAAAATGGAGAACCCCGGCCTGGTTTTCGGTGCTTCGGGTCGGGCTGACGTTGGTGGTCTGGGCACGGGTGGCAGCGGGTGGGTGCTCTTGGTGCTGTGCATCGATAACATCTTCTTCTGAGGTTCTTGCAGCACCGTCCAGAAGGTCTCGGGCCTCGTTTTTAACAGTTCTTCCGCCTCGTCTCCTGGTGGCTGCAGCCTGAAGATCTTGTAGGCGGATTCCTCAGGGAGGCTGGCCTCTGAGCTCGCTGCTGATAACACGCTGATCACGGGAAATGACAGCGCTGTGGGGCCTCGAGGCCGGGGGAGCTTTCTTTCCGTTGTCATCAGCTTTTCTCCCTCACAGGGAGGAAATTTCCCCGCTCCTCCTCCTGCTCTCTGCCTCAAGGCTCCGTCTGTCTTTGCTCGTCCCGCCTTGCCTTTGGGCGCTGATTTTCTCTCCTTGCGAGGAGGCAGCCCCGGGATCACCGGCAGCCTGACAAAAGAACAAAGAAGCCACGATGGTTTTGGGGCCGCATCCTGTACCCCCATGCAGCACTTGATGCTGCAGCCCTGAAATCGGGGGGGCTCCTGGTGGCCTCATCCCCCCCGTCCGGAGCCTCCAGCCTCACCTGCAGGGAGCCTCCCCCGGCTTCTCCCTTTCACCCTGCTGGGCTGGGTGAAGAGAGGAGCCAGCAGCTGCTTTGTCTCTCCCAACTTGGCTGAGAAGAGGCAAAGCCCCTTCTTTCTTCTTCTCCTTGCTCCAGGCTTTGTGATGCTCCTGGGGTGGTGTTTTGCGCATGCTCTCCATTTCAAACCTGGCAAAAGAAGACATCAGCGTGACCCAGGGCACGCCACAATCACCCCTTTTCACAGGGCCATAAAGGCCCTGTCCCCAAGGACCGTTCTGGGAAATGGGCTCGCCCAGCAAAGAGGTCCAGGCCTCGATGGGAAGCAGACGTTGTCTGAATTCCTCCGTCTGCCCCATCAGATCCCACCATGTCCATTAGGTGGGGGATCTGCAATGGAGGAGCATGGAGATGGCAAATGTCCTCTGCCTGGCCAAGGCACTTGGTGGTGGAGGAGCCCAGGGCTCGGCTTGGTTGGCCACCCCAAGAGGAAGAGGTTGGCCGAGAGCTCCAACCCAAGAGGTCTTGGTGGGCCGAGGGCACCCCCACGTCCTTCAGGACGAGGGCGATGTTCTCCCCCTTCCCCAGGCAGCGAGAGATGAGGGACGTGGTGCCTCGCATGCAGTTCTCCGCTCTCTGCTGGGACATGCAGGCGTTGGCGGCCACCTCAGCCACTTTGAGGGGCTCCAGCTCCTTATGGCCTGGAAAATGACACGAGACGGATGGAGTCAGTCACCAGCAGCCCTTCCCCGCGTGTTTCCCAGGTGCTGCTCCTTGCAGTCATCAGACAGAAAGGCTTTGCTTTGGGACCTGCTCCGTGCAGGGGACGCTTTGCTTCTGAGAAGCATCTGAGATCCAGGGAGGGGATCACCCGTGCGGCAAGGGATTCACGCACCCTCTTACCTGGCAGGTAATCCTTGTCGTCTGCGAGGTTGTGGGTGACGACGAGGTTCCTGGCCAGGCGGAATGTGGCCATCAGGAAAATCACACTCTCATGCCCGTCCTTGACCCGTCTGGGGACAACGTCGAAGGAGCCGAGGGCAGGAATTCGGACACCCTGCAAGCGGAAGAGAACAGAAGGGACGAAGCTTAAGGATCAGCTGCAGGTGGTCCCATCCAGGGACGGTGCTTTGGGTCCTGCTGTGCCCTTCCCGCTCTTGGGAGCCAGGCTGAGGGGATCCAGGGGCTTCCAGCGACTGGGATCAGTGGGTCCCTGGGTAGGGACTTTTGCGGTGAGTTTCCCGCTTCTGAAGAGGGGAACGATGGGGACTTGGCTGCCAACCCACCTGGCGCAGCTGGAGGTGTTCTTGGCTATAGACGGACACTGCATCCCAGACAGATATTCGCCCTGCAAGGCAAAGAAAAGCAGGTCACGCACCGCTTCCCGTGGCTACCACCCTTCCATCACCCCAAGACCCGCAGTATGAAAAGAGCCGTCGCATCTCCGACCCCAAAAAGAGACCCCCCGCAGAGCCGGGTCCCCCCCACAGAAAGCCCCAAACGTGGGTCAGCCACGCTCCCGCGGTGCCGGGGGTGCCCGTACCTTTGGAGGTGATGTTGGGCATGAGGCACGAGCTCTGCATCCCGTCCCTTCTCCGTTTCACCCTGCTGGGCTGCTTCTTGCATGTCAAATGCTGTGCATCGATAACATCTTCTTCTGAGGTTCTTGCAGCACCGTCCAGAAGGTCTCGGGCCTCGTTTTTAACAGTTCTTCCGCCTCGTCTCCTGGTGGCTGCAGCCTGAAGATGTTGTAGGCGGATTCCTCAGGGAGGCTGGCCTCTGAGCTCGCTGCTGATAACACGCTGATCACGGGAAACGACAGCGCTGTGGGGCCTCGAGGCCGGGGGAGCTTTCTTTCCCTTGTCATCAGCTTTTCTCCCTCACAGGGAGGAAATTTCCCCGCTCCTCCTCCTACTCTCCGCCTCTGGCTTAGGGTTGGGCCCTAAAATAACGATTGGTGGCCTGTATTGAAGGCTTCATTCTTCAAATGCGGCTCTGGCCTCTAAAGAGAGGGTTTGGGCCCCAAAAATGAGGCTTTTGACACTGGAAATGTAGGTTTTAGTCCCTCCAAATGGGGTTTTGTAGCCAAGAATTAGGCACCGGATCCTAAATATGAAGCTGGGAGCTGTAAAACAAGGCTTTCGTCACCGACAGTGAGGGTTTGGAGCCTGAAAATGGGGCTTTGAATGCTAAAAGTGAGTCTTTAGGCCACTAAATGAATGTTTGGGCCTAAGAATGGAGGTTTCAACCCCCAAAATGAGGCTTTGGGCCCTAAAATTGAGGATCCGGACATGAAAAATGCCGTTTGCAGCTTAGAAGGGAGGCTCTGGACTCAGTAATGCAGCTTTCAGCCATACGAATGACGCTTTGGAGCCTAAAATGGGAGGTTTTATCCGAAAAATGACAAGATCCCAAACGGAGCCTCCGGGCCCTAAAACTACGGGGCTGAGCCCCCAAAAGGAGGCATTAGGCCCCCAAAACTGGGGGTTTTAGCCCCAAAAATGAGGCATTAGGCCCCCAAAACTGGGGGTTTTAGCCCCGAAAATGAGGCATTAGGCCCCCAAAACTGGGGGTTTTAGCTCCAAAAATGAGGCATTAGGCCCGCAAAACTGGGGATTTTGGCCCGAAAATGAGGCATTAGGCCCCTGAAACTGGGGATTTTAGCCCCAAAAATGAGGCATTAGGCCCCCAAAACTGGGGATTTTGACCGAAAATGAGGCATTAGGCCCCCAAAACTGGGGATTTTAGCCCCAAAAATGAGGCATTAGGCCCCCAAAACTGGGGGATCAAGCCTCTCATGTGAGACATTAGGCCCTCAAAACTGGGGGTTTGAGCACCGAAAAAGAGGCATTAGGCCCCCAAAACTGGGGGTTTTAGCCTCAAAAATGAGGCATTAGGCCCCCAAAACTGGGGGTTTGGGCCCCAAAATGAGGCATTAGGCCCCCAAAACTGGGGGTTTTAGCACCCAAAAGGAGGCATTAGGCCCCCAAAACTGGGGTTTTTAGCCCCCAAAATGGGCATTAGGCCCCCAAAACTGGGAGTTTTAGCCCCCAAAATGAGGCATTAGGCCCCCAAAACTGGGGATTTTGGCCCGAAAATGAGGCATTAGGCCCCCAAAACTGGGGATTTGGGCCCGAAATTGAGGCATTAGACCCCCAAAGCTGGGGGGTTTTAGCCCCCCAAATGGGCATTAGGCCCCCAAAACTGGGGGTTTTAGCCTCAAAAATGAGGCATTAGGCCCCCAAAACTGGGGGTTTCAGCACCCAAAAAGAGGCATTAGGCCCCCAAAACTGGGGATTTTAGCCCCCAAAATGAGGCATTAGGCCCCCAAAACTGGGGATTTTAGCCCCCAAAATGAGGCATTAGGCCCCCAAAAGTGGGGGATCAAGCCTCTCATGTGAGACATTAGGCCCTCAAAACTGGGGGTTTCAGCACCCAAAAAGAGGCATTAGGCCCCCAAAATTGGGGGTTTTAGCGCCAAAAATGAGGCAACTCACCCTGCCGGGGGGGGACACGACCCATTTCTCCTCAGAAACGAGGCCAACCTGCCCCATGCTGGCCTGAGGACAGAGCCTCAGGGTGGTGGTACAGGCATGTGGGTGTCAGGGCCCCCACCGCTGCCTTGGGCCCTGCTTCCCAAGGGATGCTGCGATGCTTTCGGAGACTTCGGACCTGGCTGGAAAACAGCCTTCGCCCCCATCCTAACGAGCGAGCCTCGTCAAGAAAACTCATCAGCCTTTTGTGACTCCATCGTGTTTTCCTCCACCTCCTTCCTGAGGCCATTGTGTGAGGAAGAAAGATGGATATCTGCAAAAAAACAGAGACAAGATTACAGTTTTTTTATTTTTTTAGCCTTCTTTACCCTCACACACACATCCCATGGATGACTTCAGGTCCTGACACCGAGCTCAGGGCACCCATTTCCCTCATTTTTTCCCTCATATTTACCCCATCACCAGACCCTGGCCATCAGCAGGGTTTTGCCCCTAAACTCTGACAGGCCCACCCAAAAAAAGCCTTGCTCTTCCAAAAAACGCTTCAAAAGCAGCACCCAGCTGCAAAGAAACCCTCTCCTCTATGGCCAAAGAGCTTTTTTAGGCCTTTCAAACCCTGAAAAATGGCGCCTGCTGTTGTCTGCGTGGCAACAGAAGAGAAATTGAAGGACTGGAGTCTAGCGATGGAGGAGCCAAAGGGTTTGGGCTGGACTGAGCCAACCCCTGGCTCAAAACAGATCTCTTTCCAGAGACCCCACTGACCCCATAACTGCTTTCCTACAAGGACCGAGCCCCCCAGAATGATGCCGATGTGGATCACGCACCTCTTTTGCCACCTCTGATGGCCTCCTTGCTATGCGGGGCGATCAAAGCCCGGGTTTTAGTGTGGCCAGGGCCACAAAATGGAGAACCCCGGCCTGGTTTTCGGTGCTTCGGGTCGGGCTGACGTTGGTGGTCTGGGCACGGGTGGCAGCGGGTGGGTGCTCTTGGTGCTGTGCATCGATAACATCTTCTTCTGAGGATCTTTCAGCACCGTCCAGAAGGTCTCGGGCCTCGTTTTTAACAGTTCTTCCGCCTCGTCTCCTGGTGGCTGCAGCCTGAAGACCTTGTAGGCGGATTCCTCAGGGAGGCTGGCCTCTGAGCTCGCTGCTGATAACACGCTGATCACGGGAAATGACAGCGCTGTGGGGCCTCGAGGCCGGGGGAGCTTTCTTTCCGTTGTCATCAGCTTTTCTCCCTCACAGGGAGGAAATTTCCCCGCTCCTCCTCCTGCTCTCTGCCTCAAGGCTCCGTCTGTCTTTGCTCGTCCCGCCTTGCCTTTGGGCGCTGATTTTCTCTCCTTGCGAGGAGGCAGCCCCGGGATCACCGGCAGCCTGACAAAAGAACAAAGAAGCCACGATGGTTTTGGGGCCGCATCCTGTACCCCCATGCAGCACTTGATGCTGCAGCCCTGAAATCGGGGGGGCTCCTGGTGGCCTCATCCCCCCCGTCCGGTGCCTCCAGCCTCACCTGCAGGGAGCCTCCCCCGGCTTCTCCCTTTCACCCTGCTGGGCTGGGTGAAGAGAGGAGCCAGCAGCTGCTTTGTCTCTCCCAACTTGGCCGAGAAGAGGCAAAGCCCCTTCTTTCTTCTTCTCCTTGCTCCAGGCTTTGTGATGCTCCTGGGGTGGTGTTTTGCGCATGCTCTCCATTTCAAACCTGGCAAAAGAAGACATCAGCGTGACCCAGGGCACGCCACAATCACCCCTTTTCACAGGGCCATAAAGGCCCTGTCCCCAAGGACCGTTCTGGGAAATGGGCTCGCCCAGCAAAGAGGTCCAGGCCTCGATGGGAAGCAGACGTTGTCTGAATTCCTCCGTCTGCCCCATCAGATCCCACCATGTCCATTAGGTGGGGGATCTGCAATGGAGGAGCATGGAGATGGCAAATGTCCTCTGCCTGGCCAAGGCACTTGGTGGTGGAGGAGCCCAGGGCTCGGCTTGGTTGGCCACCCCAAGAGGAAGAGGTTGGCCGAGAGCTCCAACCCAAGAGGTCTTGGTGGGCCGAGGGCACCCCCACGTCCTTCAGGACGAGGGCGATGTTCTCCCCCTTCCCCAGGCAGCGAGAGATGAGGGACGTGGTGCCTCGCATGCAGTTCTCCAATCTCTGCTGGGACATGCAGGCGTTGGCGGCCACCTCAGCCACTTTGAGGGGCTCCAGCTCCTTATGGCCTGGAAAACGACACGAGACGGATGGAGTCAGTCACCAGCAGCCCTTCCCCGCGTGTTTCCCAGGTGCTGCTCCTTGCAGTCATCAGCCAGAAAGGCTTTGCTTTGGGACCTGCTCCGTGCAGGGGACGCTTTGCTTTTTTTTTGGGAAGCATCTGAAATCCAGGGAGGGGATCATCCAGGCAGCAAGGGATTAACCCGACGTCTTACCTGGCAGGTACTCCTTGTCGTCCGTGAGGTTGTGGGTGATGACAAGATTCCTGGCCAGGCGGAACGTGGGCATCAGGAAAATCACAGTCTCGTTCCCATCCTTGACCCATCTGGGGACAACGTCGAAGGAGCCGAGGGCAGGAATTCGGACACCCTGCAAGCGGAAGAGAACAGAAGGGACGAAGCTTAAGGATCAGCTGGAGGTGGCCTCATCCAGGGACGGTGGTTTGGGTCCTGCTGTGCCCTTCCCGCTCTTGGGAGCCAGGCTGAGGGGATCCAGGGGCTTCCAGCGACTGGGATCAGTGGGTTCCTCGGTAGGGACTTTTGGGGTGAGTTCCCCGCTTCTGAAGAGGGGAACGAGGGGGACGTGGCTGGCAACCCACCTGGCGCAGCTGGAGGTGTTCTTGGCTATAGACGGACACTGCATCCCAGACAGATATTCGCTCTGCAAGGCAAAGAAAAGCAGGTCACGCACCGCTTCCCGTGGCTACCACCCTTCCATCACCCCAAGACCCGCAGTATGAAAAGAGCCGTCGCATCTCTGACCCCAAAAAGAGACCCCCCGCAGAGCCGGGTCCCCCCCACAGAAAGCCCCAAACGTGGGTCAGCCACGCTCCCGCGGTGCCGGGGGTGCCCGTACCTTTGGAGGTGATGTTGGGCATGAGGCACGAGCTCTGCATCCCGTCCCTTCTCCGTTTCACCCTGCTGGGCTGCTTCTTGCATGTCAAATGCTGTGCATCGATAACATCTTCTTCTGAGGTTCTTGCAGCACCGTCCAGAAGGTCTCGGGCCTCGTTTTTAACAGTTCTTCCGCCTCGTCTCCTGGTGGCTGCAGCCTGAAGATGTTGTAGGCGGATTCCTCAGGGAGGCTGGCCTCTGAGCTCGCTGGTGATAACACGCTGATCACGGGAAATGACAGCGCTGTGGGGCCTCGAGGCCGGGGGAGCTTTCTTTCCGTTGTCATCAGCTTTTCTCCCTCACAGGGAGGAAATTTCCCCGCTCCTCCTCCTACTCTCCGCCTCTGGCTTAGGGTTGGGCCCTAAAATAACGATTGGTGGCCTGTATTGAAGGCTTCATTCTTCAAATGCGGCTCTGGCCTCTAAAGAGAGGGTTTGGGCCCCAAAAATGAGGCTTTTGACACTGGAAATGTAGGTTTTAGTCCCTCCAAATGGGGGTTTGTAGCCAAGAATTAGGCACCGGATCCTAAATATGAAGCTGGGAGCTGTAAAACAAGGCTTTCGTCACCGACAGTGAGGGTTTGGAGCCTGAAAATGGGGCTTTGAATGCTAAAAGTGAGTCTTTAGGCCCCTAAATGAATGTTTGGGCCTAAGAATGGAGGTTTCAACCCCCAAAATGAGGCTTTGGGCCCTAAAATTGAGGATCCGGACATGAAAAATGCCGTTTGCAGCTTAAAAGGGAGGCTCTGGACTCAGTAATGCAGCTTTCAGCCATACGAATGAGGCTTTGGAGCCTAAAATGGGAGGTTTTATCCGAAAAAAGACAAGATCCCAAACGGAGCCTCCGGGCCCTAAAACTACGGGGCTGAGCCCCCAAAATGAGGCGTTAGGCCCCCAAAACTGGGGGTTTTAGCCCCAAAAATGGGCATTAGGCCCCAAAACTGTGGGTTTTAGCCCCCAAAATGAGGCATTAGGCCCCCAAAACTGGGCATTTGGGCGAAAATGAGGCATTAGGCCCCCAAAACTGGGGATTTTAGCCCCCAAAATGAGGCATTAGGCCCCCAGATCAAGCCTCTCATGTGAGACATTAGGCCCTCAAAACTGGGGGTTTGAGCACCCAAAAAGAGGCATTAGGCCCCCAAAACCTGTAGTTTTACCCCGAAAATGAGGCATTAGGGCCCCAAATCTGGGGGTTTGGGCCCCAAAAATGAGGCATTAGGCCCCCAAAACTGGGGGTTTTAGCACCCAAAATGAGGCATTAGGCTCCCAAAACTGGGGGTTTTAGCCACCCAAATGGGCATTAGGCCCCCAAAACTGGGGGTTTTAGCCTCAAAAATAAGGCATTATGCCCCCAAAACTGGGGATTTTGCCGAACATGACGCATTAGGCCCCCAAAACTGGGGATTTTAGCCCCCAAAATGAGGCATTAGGCCCCCAAAACTGGGGATTTTGGCCCGAAAATGAGACATTAGGCCCCCAAAACTGGGGATTTTAGCCCCCAAAATGAGGTATTAGGCCCCCAAAAGTGGGGGATCAAGCCTCTCATGTGAGACATTAGGCCCTCAAAACTGGGGGTTTCAGCACCCAAAAAGAGGCATTAGGCCCCCAAAATTGGGGGTTTTAGTGCCAAAAATGAGGCAACTCACCCTGCCGGGGGGGGACACAGCCCATTTCTCCTCCGAAACGAGGCCAACCTGCCCCATGCTGGCCTGAGGACAGAGCCTCAGGGTGGTGGTACAGGCATGTGGGTGTCAGGGCCCCCACCGCTGCCTTGGGCCCTGCTTCCCAAGGGATGCTGCGATGCTTTCGGAGACTTCGGACCTGGCTGGAAAACAGCCTTCGCCCCCATCCTAACGAGCGAGCCTCGTCAAGAAAACTCATCAGCCGTTTGTGACTCCATCGTGTTTTCCTCCACCTCCTTCCTGAGGCCATTGTGTGAGGAAGAAAGATGGATATCTGCAAAAAAACAGAGACAAGATTACAGTTTTTTTATTTTTTTAGCCTTCTTTACCCTCACACACACATCCCATGGATGACTTCAGGTCCTGACACCGAGCTCAGGGCACCCATTTCCCTCATTTTTTCCCTCATATTTACCCCATCACCAGACCCTGGCCATCAGCAGGGTTTTGCCCCTAAACTCTGACAGGCCCACCCAAAAAAAGCCTTGCTCTTCCAAAAAACGCTTCAAAAGCAGCACCCAGCTGCAAAGAAACCCTCTCCTCTATGGCCAAAGAGCTTTTTTAGGCCTTTCAAACCCTGAAGAATGGCGCCTGCTGTTGTCTGCGTGGCAACAGAAGAGAAATTGAAG
Organism: Anser brachyrhynchus; assembly: GCF_964034855.1. NCBI lineage: Eukaryota > Metazoa > Chordata > Aves > Anseriformes > Anatidae > Anser > Anser brachyrhynchus. The sequence continues at coordinate 81,380 of NW_027663787.1, read as the reverse complement.
GACTGGAGTCTAGCGATGGAGGAGCCAAAGGGTTTGGGCTGGACTGAGCCAACCCCTGGCTCAAAACAGATCTCTTTCCAGAGACCCCACTGACCCCATAACTGCTTTCCTACAAGGACCGAGCCCCCCAGAATGATGCCGATGTGGATCACGCACCTCTTTTGCCACCTCTGATGGCCTCCTTGCTATTCCGGGCGATCAAAGCCCGGGTTTTAGTGTGGCCAGGGCCACAAAATGGAGAACCCCGGCCTGGTTTTCGGTGCTTCGGGTCGGGCTGACGTTGGTGGTCTGGGCACGGGTGGCAGCGGGTGGGTGCTCTTGGTGCTGTGCATCGATAACATCTTCTTCTGAGGTTCTTGCAGCACCGTCCAGAAGGTCTCGGGCCTCGTTTTTAACAGTTCTTCCGCCTCGTCTCCTGGTGGCTGCAGCCTGAAGATCTTGTAGGCGGATTCCTCAGGGAGGCTGGCCTCTGAGCTCGCTGCTGATAACACGCTGATCACGGGAAATGACAGCGCTGTGGGGCCTCGAGGCCGGGGGAGCTTTCTTTCCGTTGTCATCAGCTTTTCTCCCTCACAGGGAGGAAATTTCCCCGCTCCTCCTCCTACTCTCCGCCTCTGGCTTAGGGTTGGGCCCTAAAATAACGATTGGTGGCCTGTATTGAAGGCTTCATTCTTCAAATGCGGCTCTGGCCTCTAAAGAGAGGGTTTGGGCCCCAAAAATGAGGCTTTTGACACTGGAAATGTAGGTTTTAGTCCCTCCAAATGGGGTTTTGTCGCCAAGAATTAGGCACCGGATCCTAAATATGAAGCTGGGAGCTGTAAAACAAGGCTTTCGTCACCGACAGTGAGGGTTTGGAGCCTGAAAATGGGGCTTTGAATGCTAAAAGTGAGTCTTTAGGCCACTAAATGAATGTTTGGGCCTAAGAATGGAGGTTTCAACCCCCAAAATGAGGCTTTGGGCCCTAAAATTGAGGATCCGGACATGAAAAATGCCGTTTGCAGCTTAGAAGGGAGGCTCTGGACTCAGTAATGCAGCTTTCAGCCATACGAATGAGGCTCTGGAGCCTAAAATGGGAGGTTTTATCCGAAAAATGACAAGATCCCAAACGGAGCCTCCGGGCCTTAAAAATACAGGGCTGAGCCCCCAAAATGAGGCATTAGGCCCCCAAAACTGGGGGTTTTAGCCCCAAAAATGAGGCATTAGGCCCCCAAAACTGGGGATTTTGGCCCGAAATTGAGGCATTAGGCCCCCAAAACTGGGGGTTTTAGCCCCCCAAATGGGCATTAGGCCCCCAAAACTGGGGGTTTGAGCACCCAAAAAGAGGCATTAGGCCCCCAAAACTGGGGATTTTGGCCCCAAAAATGAGGCATTAGGCCCCCAAAACTGGGGGATCAAGCCTCTCATGTGAGACATTAGGCCCTCAAAACTGGGAGTTTCAGCACCCAAAAAGAGGCATTAGGCCCCCAAAATTGGGGGTTTTAGTGCCAAAAATGAGGCAACTCACCCTGCCGGGGGGGGACACGGCCCATTTCTCCTCCGAAACGAGGCCAACCTGCCCCATGCTGGCCTGAGGACAGAGCCTCAGGGTGGTGGTACAGGCATGTGGGTGTCAGGGCCCCCACCGCTGCCTTGGGCCCTGCTTCCCAAGGGATGCTGCGATGCTTTCGGAGACTTCGGACCTGGCTGGAAAACAGCCTTCGCCCCCATCCTAACAAGCGAGCCTCGTCAAGAAAACTCATCAGCCTTTTGTGACTCCATCGTGTTTTCCTCCACCTCCCTCCTGAGGCCATTGTGTCAGGAAGAAAGATGGATATCTGCAAAAAAACAGAGACAAGATTACAGTTTTTTTATTTTTTTAGCCTTCTTTACCCTCACACACACATCCCATGGATGACTTCAGGTCCTGACACCGAGCTCAGGGCACCCATTTCCCTCATTTTTTCCCTCATATTTACCCCATCACCAGACCCTGGCCATCAGCAGGGTTTTGCCCCTAAACTCTGACAGGCCCACCCAAAAAAAGCCTTGCTCTTCCAAAAAACGCTTCAAAAGCAGCACCCAGCTGCAAAGAAACCCTCTCCTCTATGGCCAAAGAGCTTTTTTAGGCCTTTCAAACCCTGAAAAATGGCGCCTGCTGTTGTCTGCGTGGCAACAGAAGAGAAATTGAAGGACTGGAGTCTAGCGATGGAGGAGCCAAAGGGTTTGGGCTGGACTGAGCCAACCCCTGGCTCAAAACAGATCTCTTTCCAGAGACCCCACTGACCCCATAACTGCTTTCCTACAAGGACCGAGCCCCCCAGAATGATGCCGATGTGGATCACGCACCTCTTTTGCCACCTCTGATGGCCTCCTTGCTATGCGGGGCCATCAAAGCCCGGGTTTTAGTGTGGCCAGGGCCACAAAATGGAGAACCCCGGCCTGGTTTTCGGTGGATGGGGTCGGGCTGACGTTGGTGGTCTGGGCACGGGTGGCAGCGGGTGGGTGCTCTTGGTGCTGTGCATCGGTAACATCTTCTTCTGAGGTTCTTGCAGCACCATCCAGAAGGTCTCGGGCCTCGTTTTTAACAGTTCTTCCGCCTCGTCTCCTGGTGGCTGCAGCCTGAAGATGTTGTAGGCGGATTCCTCAGGGAGGCTGGCCTCTGAGCTCGCTGCTGATAACACGCTGATCACGGGAAACGACAGCGCTGTGGGGCCTCGAGGCCGGGGGAGCTTTCTTTCCGTTGTCATCAGCTTTTCTCCCTCACAGGGAGGAAATTTCCCCGCTCCTCCTCCTGCTCTCTGCCTCAAGGCTCCGTCTGTCTTTGCTCGTCCCGCCTTGCCTTTGGGCGCTGATTTTCTCTCCTTGCGAGGAGGCAGCCCCGGGATCACCGGCAGCCTGACAAAAGAACAAAGAAGCCACGATGGTTTTGGGGCCGCATCCTGTACCCCCATGCAGCACTTGATGCTGCAGCCCTGAAATCGGGGGGGCTCCTGGTGGCCTCATCCCCCCCGTCCGGAGCCTCCAGCCTCACCTGCAGGGAGCCTCCCCCGGCTTCTCCCTTTCACCCTGCTGGGCTGGGTGAAGAGAGGAGCCAGCAGCCGCTTTGGTCTCTCAGCTTGGCCGAGAAGAGGCAAAGCCCCTTCTTTCTTCTTCTCCTTGCTCCGGGCCTTCTGATGCTCCTGGGACGGTGTTTTATGCAGGATCTCCATTTCAAACCTGGCAAAAGAAGACATCAGCGTGACCCAGGGCACGCCACAATCACCCCTTTTCACAGGGCCATAAAGGCCCTGTCCCCAAGGACCGTTCTGGTAATGGGCTCGCCCAGCAAAGAGGTCCAGGCCTCGATGGGAAGCAGACGTTGTCTGAATTCCTCCGTCTGCCCCATCAGATCCCACCATGTCCATTAGGTGGGGGATCTGCAATGGAGGAGCATGGAGATGGCAAATGTCCTCTGCCTGGCCAAGGCACTTGGTGGTGGAGGAGCCCAGGGCTCGGCTTGGTTGGCCACCCCAAGAGGAAGAGGTTGGCCGAGAGCTCCAACCCAAGAGGTCTTGGTGGGCCGAGGGCACCCCCACGTCCTTCAGGACGAGGGCGATGTTCTCCCCCTTCCCCAGGCAGCGAGAGATGAGGGACGTGGTGCCTCGCATGCAGTTCTCCGCTCTCTGCTGGGACATGCAGGCGTTGGCGGCCACCTCAGCCACTTTGAGGGGCTCCAGCTCCTTATGGCCTGGAAAACGACACGAGACGGATGCAGTCAGTCACCAGCAGCCCTTCCCCGCGTGTTTCCCAGGTGCTGCTCCTTGCAGTCATCAGCCAGAAAGGCTTTGCTTTGGGACCTGCTCCGTGCAGGGGACGCTTTGCTTTTTTTTTGGGAAGCATCTGAAATCCAGGGAGGGGATCATCCAGGCAGCAAGGGATTAACCCGACGTCTTACCTGGCAGGTACTCCTTGTCGTCCGTGAGGTTGTGGGTGATGACAAGATTCCTGGCCAGGCGGAACGTGGGCATCAGGAAAATCACAGTCTCGTTCCCATCCTTGACCCATCTGGGGACAACGTCGAAGGAGCCGAGGGCAGGAATTCGGACACCCTGCAAGCGGAAGAGAACAGAAGGGACGAAGCTTAAGGATCAGCTGCAGGTGGTCCCATCCAGGGACGGTGCTTTGGGTCCTGCTGTGCCCTTCCCGCTCTTGGGAGCCAGGCTGAGGGGATCCAGGGGCTTCCAGCGACTGGGATCAGTGGGTCCCTGGGTAGGGACTTTTGGGGTGAGTTTCCCGCTTCTGAAGAGGGGAACGAGGGGGACGTGGCTGGCAACCCACCTGGCGCAGCTGGAGGTGTTCTTGGCTATAGACGGACACTGCATCCCAGACAGATATTCGCTCTGCAAGGCAAAGAAAAGCAGGTCACGCACCGCTTCCCGTGGCTACCACCCTTCCATCACCCCAAGACCCGCAGTATGAAAAGAGCCGTCGCATCTCCGACCCCAAAAAGAGACCCCCCGCAGAGCCGGGTCCCCCCCACAGAAAGCCCCAAACGTGGGTCAGCCACGCTCCCGTGGTGCCGGGGGTGCCCGTACCTTTGGAGGTGATGTTGGGCATGAGGCACGAGCTCTGCATCCCGTCCCTTCTCCGTTTCACCCTGCTGGGCTGCTTCTTGCATGTCAAATGCTGTGCATCGATAACATCTTCTTCTGAGGTTCTTGCAGCACCCTCCAGAAGGTCTCGGGCCTCGTTTTTAACAGTTCTTCCGCCTCGTCTCCTGGTGGCTGCAGCCTGAAGATGTTGTAGGCGGATTCTTCAGGGAGGCTGGCCTCTGAGCTCGCTGCTGATAACACGCTGATCACGGGAAATGACAGCGCTGTGGGGCCTCGAGGCTGGGGAAGCTTTCTTTCCGTTGTCATCAGCTTTTCTCCCTCACAGGGAGGAAATTTCCCCGCTCCTCCTCCTACTCTCCGCCTCTGGCTTAGGGTTGGGCCCTAAAATAACGATTGGTGGCCTGTATTGAAGGCTTCATTCTTCAAATGCGGCTCTGGCCTCTAAAGAGAGGGTTTGGGCCCCAAAAATGAGGCTTTTGACACTGGAAATGTAGGTTTTAGTCCCTCCAAATGGGGGTTTGTAGCCAAGAATTAGGCACCGGATCCTAAATATGAAGCTGGGAGCTGTAAAACAAGGCTTTCGTCACCGACAGTGAGGGTTTGGAGCCTGAAAATGGGGCTTTGAATGCTAAAAGTGAGTCTTTAGGCCACTAAATGAATGTTTGGGCCTAAGAATGGAGGTTTCAACCCCCAAAATGAGGCTTTGGGCCCTAAAATTGAGGATCCGGACATGAAAAATGCCGTTTGCAGCTTAGAAGGGAGGCTCTGGACTCAGTAACGCAGCTTTCAGCCATACGAATGAGGCTTTGGAGCCTAAAATGGGAGGTTTTATCCGAAAAATGACAAGATCCCAAACGGAGCCTCCGGGCCCTAAAACTACGGGGCTGAGCCCCCAAAAGGAGGCATTAGGCCCCCAAAACTGGGGGTTTTAGCCCCAAAAATGAGGCATTAGGCCCGCAAAACTGGGGATTTTGGCCCGAAAATGAGGCATTAGGCCCCTGAAACTGGGGATTTTAGCCCCAAAAATGAGGCATTAGGCCCCCAAAACTGGGGATTTTGCCCAAAAATGAGGCATTAGGCCCCCAAAACTGGGGATTTTAGCCCCCAAAATGAGGCATTAGGCCCCCAAAACTGGGGGATCAAGCCTCTCATGTGAGACATTAGGCCCTCAAAACTGGGGGTTTGAGCACCCAAAAAGAGGCATTAGGCCCCCAAAACTGGGGGTTTTAGCCTCAAAAATGAGGCATTAGGCCCCCAAAACTGGGGGTTTGGGCCCCAAAATGAGGCATTAGGCCCCCAAAACTGGGGGTTTTAGCACCCAAAAGGAGGCATTAGGCCCCCAAAACTGGGGGTTTTAGCCCCCAAAATGGGCATTAGGCCCCCAAAACTGGGAGTTTTAGCCTCAAAAATAAGTCATTCGGCCCCCAAAACTGGGGATTTTAGCCCCCAAAATGAGGCATTAGGCCCCCAAAACTGGGGATTTTGGCGAAAATGAGGCATTAGGCCCCCAAAACTGGGGGATCAAGCCTCTCATGTGAGACATTAGGCCCCCAAAACTGGGGGTTTCAGCACCCAAAAAGAGGCATTAGGCCCCCAAAATTGGGGGTTTAATGCCAAAAATGAGGCAACTCACCCTGCCGGGGGGGGACACGGCCCATTTCTCCTCCGAAACGAGGCCAACCTGCCCCATGCTGGCCTGAGGACAGAGCCTCAGGGTGGTGGTACAGGCATGTGGGTGTCAGGGCCCCCACCGCTGCCTTGGGCCCTGCTTCCCAAGGGATGCTGCGATGCTTTCGGAGACTTCGGACCTGGCTGGAAAACAGCCTTCGCCCCCATCCTAACGAGCGAGCCTCGTCAAGAAAACTCATCAGCCTTTTGTGACTCCATCGTGTTTTCCTCCACCTCCTTCCTGAGGCCATTGTGTCAGGAAGAAAGATGGATATCTGCAAAAAAACAGAGACAAGATTACAGTTTTTTTATTTTTTTAGCCTTCTTTACCCTCACACACACATCCCATGGATGACTTCAGGTCCTGACACCGAGCTCAGGGCACCCATTTCCCTCATTTTTTCCCTCATATTTACCCCATCACCAGACCCTGGCCATCAGCAGGGTTTTGCCCCTAAACTCTGACAGGCCCACCCAAAAAAAGCCTTGCTCTTCCAAAAAACGCTTCAAAAGCAGCACCCAGCTGCAAAGAAACCCTCTCCTCTATGGCCAAAGAGCTTTTTTAGGCCTTTCAAACCCTGAAAAATGGCGCCTGCTGTTGTCTGCGTGGCAACAGAAGAGAAATTGAAGGACTGGAGTCTAGCGATGGAGGAGCCAAAGGGTTTGGGCTGGACTGAGCCAACCCCTGGCTCAAAACAGATCTCTTTCCAGAGACCCCACTGACCCCATAACTGCTTTCCTACAAGGACCGAGCCCCCCAGAATGATGCCGATGTGGATCACGCACCTCTTTTGCCACCTCTGATGGCCTCCTTGCTATGCGGGGCCATCAAAGCCCGGGTTTTAGTGTGGCCAGGGCCACAAAATGGAGAACCCCGGCCTGGTTTTCGGTGCTTCGGGTCGGGCTGACGTTGGTGGTCTGGGCACGGGTGGCAGCGGGTGGGTGCTCTTGGTGCTGTGCATCGATAACATCTTCTTCTGAGGTTCTTGCAGCACCCTCCAGAAGGTCTCGGGCCTCGTTTTTAACAGTTCTTCCGCCTCGTCTCCTGGTGGCTGCAGCCTGAAGATCTTGTAGGCGGATTCCTCAGGGAGGCTGGCCTCTGAGCTCGCTGCTGATAACACGCTGATCACGGGAAATGACAGCGCTGTGGGGCCTCGAGGCCGGGGGAGCTTTCTTTCCGTTGTCATCAGCTTTTCTCCCTCACAGGGAGGAAATTTCCCCGCTCCTCCTCCTACTCTCCGCCTCTGGCTTAGGGTTGGGCCCTAAAATAACGATTGGTGGCCTGTATTGAAGGCTTCATTCTTCAAATGCGGCTCTGGCCTCTAAAGAGAGGGTTTGGGCCCCAAAAATGAGGCTTTTGACACTGGAAATGTAGGTTTTAGTCCCTCCAAATGGGGTTTTGTAGCCAAGAATTAGGCACCGGATCCTAAATATGAAGCTGGGAGCTGTAAAACAAGGCTTTCGTCACCGACAGTGAGGGTTTGGAGCCTGAAAATGGGGCTTTGAATGCTAAAAGTGAGTCTTTAGGCCACTAAATGAATGTTTGGGCCTAAGAATGGAGGTTTCAACCCCCAAAATGAGGCTTTGGGCCCTAAAATTGAGGATCCGGACATGAAAAATGCCGTTTGCAGCTTAAAAGGGAGGCTCTGGACTCAGTAACGCAGCTTTCAGCCATACGAATGAGGCTTTGGAGCCTAAAATGGGAGGTTTTATCCGAAAAATGACAAGATCCCAAACGGAGCCTCCGGGCCCTAAAACTACGGGGCTGAGCCCCCAAAAGGAGGCATTAGGCCCCCAAAACTGGGGGTTTTAGCCCCAAAAATGAGGCATTAGGCCCGCAAAACTGGGGATTTTGGCCCGAAAATGAGGCATTAGGCCCCTGAAACTGGGGATTTTAGCCCCAAAAATGAGGCATTAGGCCCCCAAAACTGGGGATTTTGCCCAAAAATGAGGCATTAGGCCCCCAAAACTGGGGGATCAAGCCTCTCATGTGAGACATTAGGCCCTCAAAACTGGGGGTTTGAGCACCCAAAAAGAGGCATTAGGCCCCCAAAACTGGGGGTTTTAGCCTCAAAAATGAGGCATTAGGCCCCCAAAACTGGGGGTTTGGGCCCCAAAATGAGGCATTAGGCCCCCAAAACTGGGGGTTTTAGCACCCAAAAGGAGGCATTAGGCCCCCAAAACTGGGGGTTTTAGCCCCCAAAATGGGCATTAGGCCCCCAAAACTGGGAGTTTTAGCCTCAAAAATAAGTCATTCGGCCCCCAAAACTGGGGATTTTAGCCCCCAAAATGAGGCATTAGGCCCCCAAAACTGGGGATTTTGGCGAAAATGAGGCATTAGGCCCCCAAAACTGGGGGATCAAGCCTCTCATGTGAGACATTAGGCCCCCAAAACTGGGGGTTTCAGCACCCAAAAAGAGGCATTAGGCCCCCAAAATTGGGGGTTTAATGCCAAAAATGAGGCAACTCACCCTGCCGGGGGGGGACACGGCCCATTTCTCCTCCGAAACGAGGCCAACCTGCCCCATGCTGGCCTGAGGACAGAGCCTCAGGGTGGTGGTACAGGCATGTGGGTGTCAGGGCCCCCACCGCTGCCTTGGGCCCTGCTTCCCAAGGGATGCTGCGATGCTTTCGGAGACTTCGGACCTGGCTGGAAAACAGCCTTCGCCCCCATCCTAACGAGCGAGCCTCGTCAAGAAAACTCATCAGCCTTTTGTGACTCCATCGTGTTTTCCTCCACCTCCTTCCTGAGGCCATTGTGTGAGGAAGAAAGATGGATATCTGCAAAAAAACAGAGACAAGATTACAGTTTTTTTATTTTTTTAGCCTTCTTTACCCTCACACACACATCCCATGGATGACTTCAGGTCCTGACACCGAGCTCAGGGCACCCATTTCCCTCATTTTTTCCCTCATATTTACCCCATCACCAGACCCTGGCCATCAGCAGGGTTTTGCCCCTAAACTCTGACAGGCCCACCCAAAAAAAGCCTTGCTCTTCCAAAAAACGCTTCAAAAGCAGCACCCAGCTGCAAAGAAACCCTCTCCTCTATGGCCAAAGAGCTTTTTTAGGCCTTTCAAACCCTGAAAAATGGCGCCTGCTGTTGTCTGCGTGGCAACAGAAGAGAAATTGAAGGACTGGAGTCTAGCGATGGAGGAGCCAAAGGGTTTGGGCTGGACTGAGCCAACCCCTGGCTCAAAACAGATCTCTTTCCAGAGACCCCACTGACCCCATAACTGCTTTCCTACAAGGACCGAGCCCCCCAGAATGATGCCGATGTGGATCACGCACCTCTTTTGCCACCTCTGATGGCCTCCTTGCTATGCGGGGCGATCAAAGCCCGGGTTTTAGTGTGGCCAGGGCCACAAAATGGAGAACCCCGGCCTGGTTTTCGGTGCTTCGGGTCGGGCTGACGTTGGTGGTCTGGGCACGGGTGGCAGCGGGTGGGTGCTCTTGGTGCTGTGCATCGATAACATCTTCTTCTGAGGTTCTTGCAGCACCCTCCAGAAGGTCTCGGGCCTCGTTTTTAACAGTTCTTCCGCCTCGTCTCCTGGTGGCTGCAGCCTGAAGATGTTGTAGGCGGATTCCTCAGGGAGGCTGGCCTCTGAGCTCGCTGCTGATAACACGCTGATCACGGGAAATGACAGCGCTGTGGGGCCTCGAGGCCGGGGGAGCTTTCTTTCCGTTGTCATCAGCTTTTCTCCCTCACAGGGAGGAAATTTCCCCGCTCCTCCTCCTACTCTCTGCCTCTGGCTTAGGGTTGGGCCCTAAAATAACGATTGGTGGCCTGTATTGAAGGCTTCATTCTTCAAATGCGGCTCTGGCCTCTAAAGAGAGGGTTTGGGCCCCAAAAATGAGGCTTTTGACACTGGAAATGTAGGTTTTAGTCCCTCCAAATGGGGGTTTGTAGCCAAGAATTAGGCACCGGATCCTAAATATGAAGCTGGGAGCTGTAAAACAAGGCTTTCGTCACCGACAGTGAGGGTTTGGAGCCTGAAAATGGGGCTTTGAATGCTAAAAGTGAGTCTTTAGGCCACTAAATGAATGTTTGGGCCTAAGAATGGAGGTTTCAACCCCCAAAATGAGGCTTTGGGCCCTAAAATTGAGGATCCGGACATGAAAAATGCCGTTTGCAGCTTAGAAGGGAGGCTCTGGACTCAGTAATGCAGCTTTCAGCCATACGAATGAGGCTTTGGAGCCTAAAATGGGAGGTTTTATCCGAAAAATGACAAGATCCCAAACGGAGCCTCCGGGCCCTAAAACTACGGGGCTGAGCCCCCAAAAGGAGGCATTAGGCCCCCAAAACTGGGGGTTTTAGCCCCAAAAATGAGGCATTAGGCCCCCAAAACTGGGGGTTTTAGCCCCGAAAATGAGGCATTAGGCCCCCAAAACTGGGGGTTTTAGCCCCAAAAATGAGGCATTAGGCCCGCAAAACTGGGGATTTTGGCCCGAAAATGAGGCATTAGGCCCCTGAAACTGGGGATTTTAGCCCCAAAAATGAGGCATTAGGCCCCCAAAACTGGGGATTTTGCCCAAAAATGAGGCATTAGGCCCCCAAAACTGGGGATTTTAGCCCCCAAAATGAGGCATTAGGCCCCCAAAACTGGGGGATCAAGCCTCTCATGTGAGACATTAGGCCCTCAAAACTGGGGGTTTGAGCACCGAAAAAGAGGCATTAGGCCCCCAAAACTGGGGGTTTTAGCCTCAAAAATGAGGCATTAGGCCCCCAAAACTGGGGGTTTGGGCCCCAAAATGAGGCATTAGGCCTCCAAAACTGGGGGTTTTAGCACCCAAAAGGAGGCATTAGGCCCCCAAAACTGGGGGTTTTAGCCCCCAAAATGGGCATTAGGCCCCCAAAACTGGGAGTTTTAGCCCCCAAAATGAGGCATTAGGCCCCCAAAACTGGGGATTTTGGCCCGAAAATGAGGCATTAGGCCCCCAAAACTGGGGATTTGGGCCCGAAATTGAGGCATTAGACCCCCAAAGCTGGGGGGTTTTAGCCCCCCAAATGGGCATTAGGCCCCCAAAACTGGGGGTTTTAGCCTCAAAAATGAGGCATTAGGCCCCCAAAACTGGGGGTTTCAGCACCCAAAAAGAGGCATTAGGCCCCCAAAACTTGGGGTTTTAGCCCCGAAAATGAGGCATTAGGCCCGCAAAACTGGGGATTTTGGCGAACATGAGGCATTAGGCCCCCAAAACTGGGGATTTTAGCCCCCAAAATGAGGCATTAGGCCCCCAAAAGTGGGGGATCAAGCCTCTCATGTGAGACATTAGGCCCTCAAAACTGGGGGTTTCAGCACCCAAAAAGAGGCATTAGGCCCCCAAAATTGGGGGTTTTAGTGCCAAAAATGAGGCAACTCACCCTGCCGGGGGGGGACACGGCCCATTTCTCCTCAGAAACGAGGCCAACCTGCCCCATGCTGGCCTGAGGACAGAGCCTCAGGGTGGTGGTACAGGCATGTGGGTGTCAGGGCCCCCACCGCTGCCTTGGGCCCTGCTTCCCAAGGGATGCTGCGATGCTTTCGGAGACTTCGGACCTGGCTGGAAAACAGCCTTCGCCCCCATCCTAACGAGCGAGCCTCGTCAAGAAAACTCATCAGCCTTTTGTGACTCCATCGTGTTTTCCTCCACCTCCCTCCTGAGGCCATTGTGTCAGGAAGAAAGATGGATATCTGCAAAAAAACAGAGACAAGATTACAGTTTTTTTATTTTTTTAGCCTTCTTTACCCTCACACACACATCCCATGGATGACTTCAGGTCCTGACACCGAGCTCAGGGCACCCATTTCCCTCATTTTTTCCCTCATATTTACCCCATCACCAGACCCTGGCCATCAGCAGGGTTTTGCCCCTAAACTCTGACAGGCCCACCCAAAAAAAGCCTTGCTCTTCCAAAAAACGCTTCAAAAGCAGCACCCAGCTGCAAAGAAACCCTCTCCTCTATGGCCAAAGAGCTTTTTTAGGCCTTTCAAACCCTGAAAAATGGCGCCTGCTGTTGTCTGCGTGGCAACAGAAGAGAAATTGAAGGACTGGAGTCTAGCGATGGAGGAGCCAAAGGGTTTGGGCTGGACTGAGCCAACCCCTGGCTCAAAACAGATCTCTTTCCAGAGACCCCACTGACCCCATAACTGCTTTCCTACAAGGACCGAGCCCCTGAGAATGATGCCGATGTGGATCACGCACCTCTTTTGCCACCTCTGATGACCTCCTTGCTATGCGGGGCCATCAAAGCCCGGGTTTTAGTGTGGCCAGGGCCACAAAATGGAGAACCCCGGCCTGGTTTTCGGTGCTTCGGGTCGGGCTGACGTTGGTGGTCTGGGCACGGGTGGCAGCGGGTGGGTGCTCTTGGTGCTGTGCATCGATAACATCTTCTTCTGAGGTTCTTGCAGCACCGTCCAGAAGGTCTCGGGCCTCGTTTTTAACAGTTCTTCCGCCTCGTCTCCTGGTGGCTGCAGCCTGAAGATGTTGTAGGCGGATTCCTCAGGGAGGCTGGCCTCTGAGCTCGCTGCTGATAACACGCTGATCACGGGAAATGACAGCGCTGCGGGGCCTCGAGGCCGGGGGATCTTTCTTTCCATTGTCAGCTTTTCTCCCTCACAGGGAGGAAATTTCCCCGCTCCTCCTCCTGCTCTCTGCCTCAAGGCTCCGTCTGTCTTTGCTCGTCCCGCCTTGCCTTTGGGCGCTGATTTTCTCTCCTTGCGAGGAGGCAGCCCCGGGATCACCGGCAGCCTGACAAAAGAACAAAGAAGCCACGATGGTTTTGGGGCCGCATCCTGTACCCCCATGCAGCACTTGATGCTGCAGCCCTGAAATCGGGGGGGCTCCTGGTGGCCTCATCCCCCCCGTCCGGAGCCTCCAGCCTCACCTGCAGGGAGCCTCCCCCGGCTTCTCCCTTTCACCCTGCTGGGCTGGGTGAAGAGAGGAGCCAGCAGCTGCTTTGTCTCTCCCAACTTGGCCGAGAAGAGGCAAAGCCCCTTCTTTCTTCTTCTCCTTGCTCCGGGCCTTCTGATGCTCCTGGGACGGTGTTTTATGCAGGATCTCCATTTCAAACCTGGCAAAAGAAGACATCAGCGTGACCCAGGGCACGCCACAATCACCCCTTTTCACAGGGCCATAAAGGCCCTGTCCCCAAGGACCGTTCTGGGAAATGGGCTCGCCCAGCAAAGAGGTCCAGGCCTCGATGGGAAGCAGACGTTGTCTGAATTCCTCCGTCTGCCCCATCAGATCCCACCATGTCCATTAGGTGGGGGATCTGCAATGGAGGAGCATGGAGATGGCAAATGTCCTCTGCCTGGCCAAGGCACTTGGTGGTGGAGGAGCCCAGGGCTCGGCTTGGTTGGCCACCCCAAGAGGAAGAGGTTGGCCGAGAGCTCCAACCCAAGAGGTCTTGGTGGGCCGAGGGCACCCCCACGTCCTTCAGGACGAGGGCGATGTTCTCCCCCTTCCCCAGGCAGCGAGAGATGAGGGACGTGGTGCCTCGCATGCAGTTCTCCGCTCTCTGCTGGGACATGCAGGCGTTGGCGGCCACCTCAGCCACTTTGAGGGGCTCCAGCTCCTTATGGCCTGGAAAACGACACGAGACGGATGCAGTCAGTCACCAGCAGCCCTTCCCCGCGTGTTTCCCAGGTGCTGCTCCTTGCAGTCATCAGCCAGAAAGGCTTTGCTTTGGGACCTGCTCCGTGCAGGGGACGCTTTGCTTTTTTTTTGGGAAGCATCTGAAATCCAGGGAGGGGATCATCCAGGCAGCAAGGGATTAACCCGACGTCTTACCTGGCAGGTACTCCTTGTCGTCCGTGAGGTTGTGGGTGATGACAAGATTCCTGGCCAGGCGGAACGTGGGCATCAGGAAAATCACAGTCTCGTTCCCATCCTTGACCCATCTGGGGACAACGTCGAAGGAGCCGAGGGCAGGAATTCGGACACCCTGCAAGCGGAAGAGAACAGAAGGGACGAAGCTTAAGGATCAGCTGCAGGTGGTCCCATCCAGGGACGGTGCTTTGGGTCCTGCTGTGCCCTTCCCGCTCTTGGGAGCCAGGCTGAGGGGATCCAGGGGCTTCCAGCGACTGGGATCAGTGGGTCCCTGGGTAGGGACTTTTGGGGTGAGTTTCCCGCTTCTGAAGAGGGGAACGAGGGGGACGTGGCTGGCAACCCACCTGGCGCAGCTGGAGGTGTTCTTGGCTATAGACGGACACTGCATCCCAGACAGATATTCGCTCTGCAAGGCAAAGAAAAGCAGGTCACGCACCGCTTCCCATGGCTACCACCCTTCCATCACCCCAAGACCCGCAGTATGAAAAGAGCCGTCGCATCTCCGACCCCAAAAAGAGACCCCCCGCAGAGCCGGGTCCCCCCCACAGAAAGCCCCAAACGTGGGTCAGCCACGCTCCCGCGGTGCCGGGGGTGCCCGTACCTTTGGAGGTGATGTTGGGCATGAGGCACGAGCTCTGCATCCCGTCCCTTCTCCGTTTCACCCTGCTGGGCTGCTTCTTGCATGTCAAATGCTGTGCATCGATAACATCTTCTTCTGAGGTTCTTGCAGCACCCTCCAGAAGGTCTCGGGCCTCGTTTTTAACAGTTCTTCCGCCTCGTCTCCTGGTGGCTGCAGCCTGAAGATGTTGTAGGCGGATTCCTCAGGGAGGCTGGCCTCTGAGCTCGCTGCTGATAACACGCTGATCACGGGAAACGACAGCGCTGTGGGGCCTCGAGGCCGGGGGAGCTTTCTTTCCGTTGTCATCAGCTTTTCTCCCTCACAGGGAGGAAATTTCCCCGCTCCTCCTCCTACTCTCCGCCTCTGGCTTAGGGTTGGGCCCTAAAATAACGATTGGTGGCCTGTATTGAAGGCTTCATTCTTCAAATGCGGCTCTGGCCTCTAAAGAGAGGGTTTGGGCCCCAAAAATGAGGCTTTTGACACTGGAAATGTAGGTTTTAGTCCCTCCAAATGGGGGTTTGTAGCCAAGAATTAGGCACCGGATCCTAAATATGAAGCTGGGAGCTGTAAAACAAGGCTTTCGTCACCGACAGTGAGGGTTTGGAGCCTGAAAATGGGGCTTTGAATGCTAAAAGTGAGTCTTTAGGCCACTAAATGAATGTTTGGGCCTAAGAATGGAGGTTTCAACCCCCAAAATGAGGCTTTGGGCCCTAAAATTGAGGATCCGGACATGAAAAATGCCGTTTGCAGCTTAGAAGGGAGGCTCTGGACTCAGTAATGCAGCTTTCAGCCATACGAATGACGCTTTGGAGCCTAAAATGGGAGGTTTTATCCGAAAAATGACAAGATCCCAAACGGAGCCTCCGGGCCCTAAAACTACGGGGCTGAGCCCCCAAAAGGAGGCATTAGGCCCCCAAAACTGGGGGTTTTAGCCCCGAAAATGAGGCATTAGGCCCCCAAAACTGGGGATTTTGGCCCGAAAATGAGGCATTAGGCCCCTGAAACTGGGGATTTTAGCCCCAAAAATGAGGCATTAGGCCCCCAAAACTGGGGATTTTGCCCGAAAATGAGGCATTAGGCCCCCAAAACTGGGGATTTTAGCCCCCAAAATGAGGCATTAGGCCCCCAAAACTGGGGGTTTGAGCACCCAAAAAGAGGCATTAGGCCCCCAAAACTGGGGGTTTTAGCCTCAAAAATGAGGCATTAGGCCCCCAAAACTGGGGGTTTGGGCCCCAAAATGAGGCATTAGGCCTCCAAAACTGGGGGTTTTAGCACCCAAAAGGAGGCATTAGGCCCCCAAAACTGGGGGTTTTAGCCCCAAAATGGGCATTAGGCCCCCAAAACTGGGGGTTTTAGCCCCCAAAAATAAGTCATTCGGCCCCCAAAACTGGGAGTTTTAGCCCCCAAAATGAGGCATTAGGCCCCCAAAACTGGGGATTTTGGCCCGAAAATGAGGCATTAGGCCCCCAAAACTGGGGATTTGGGCCCGAAATTGAGGCATTAGACCCCCAAAGCTGGGGGGTTTTAGCCCCCCAAATGGGCATTAGGCCCCCAAAACTGGGGGTTTTAGCACCCAAAAGGAGGCATTAGGCCGCCAAAACTGGGGGTTTCAGCACCCAAAAAGAGGCATTAGGCCCCCAAAACTTGGGGTTTTAGCCCCGAAAATGAGGCATTAGGCCCGCAAAACTGGGGATTTTGGCGAAAATGAGGCATTAGGCCCCCAAAACTGGGGATTTTAGCCCCCAAAATGAGGCATTAGGCCCCCAAAAGTGGGGGATCAAGCCTCTCATGTGAGACATTAGGCCCTCAAAACTGGGGGTTTCAGCACCCAAAAAGAGGCATTAGGCCCCCAAAATTGGGGGTTTTAGCGCCAAAAATGAGGCAACTCACCCTGCCGGGGGGGGACACGACCCATTTCTCCTCAGAAACGAGGCCAACCTGCCCCATGCTGGCCTGAGGACAGAGCCTCAGGGTGGTGGTACAGGCATGTGGGTGTCAGGGCCCCCACCGCTGCCTTGGGCCCTGCTTCCCAAGGGATGCTGCGATGCTTTCGGAGACTTCGGACCTGGCTGGAAAACAGCCTTCGCCCCCATCCTAACGAGCGAGCCTCGTCAAGAAAACTCATCAGCCTTTTGTGACTCCATCGTGTTTTCCTCCACCTCCCTCCTGAGGCCATTGTGTCAGGAAGAAAGATGGATATCTGCAAAAAAACAGAGACAAGATTACAGTTTTTTTATTTTTTTAGCCTTCTTTACCCTCACACACACATCCCATGGATGACTTCAGGTCCTGACACCGAGCTCAGGGCACCCATTTCCCTCATTTTTTCCCTCATATTTACCCCATCACCAGACCCTGGCCATCAGCAGGGTTTTGCCCCTAAACTCTGACAGGCCCACCCAAAAAAAGCCTTGCTCTTCTAAAAAACGCTTCAAAAGCAGCACCCAGCTGCAAAGAAACCCTCTCCTCTATGGCCAAAGAGCTTTTTTAGGCCTTTCAAACCCTGAAAAATGGCGCCTGCTGTTGTCTGCGTGGCAACAGAAGAGAAATTGAAGGACTGGAGTCTAGCGATGGAGGAGCCAAAGGGTTTGGGCTGGACTGAGCCAACCCCTGGCTCAAAACAGATCTCTTTCCAGAGACCCCACTGACCCCATAACTGCTTTCCTACAAGGACCGAGCCCCCCAGAATGATGCCGATGTGGATCACGCACCTCTTTTGCCACCTCTGATGGCCTCCTTGCTATTCCGGGCGATCAAAGCCCGGGTTTTAGTGTGGCCAGGGCCACAAAATGGAGAACCCCGGCCTGGTTTTCGGTGCTTCGGGTCGGGCTGACGTTGGTGGTCTGGGCACGGGTGGCAGCGGGTGGGTGCTCTTGGTGCTGTGCATCGATAACATCTTCTTCTGAGGTTCTTGCAGCACCGTCCAGAAGGTCTCGGGCCTCGTTTTTAACAGTTCTTCCGCCTCGTCTCCTGGTGGCTGCAGCCTGAAGATGTTGTAGGCGGATTCCTCAGGGAGGCTGGCCTCTGAGCTCGCTGCTGATAACACGCTGATCACGGGAAATGACAGCGCTGTGGGGCCTCGAGGCCGGGGGAGCTTTCTTTCCGTTGTCATCAGCTTTTCTCCCTCACAGGGAGGAAATTTCCCCGCTCCTCCTCCTGCTCTCTGCCTCAAGGCTCCGTCTGTCTTTGCTCGTCCCGCCTTGCCTTTGGGCGCTGATTTTCTCTCCTTGCGAGGAGGCAGCCCCGGGATCACCGGCAGCCTGACAAAAGAACAAAGAAGCCACGATGGTTTTGGGGCCGCATCCTGTACCCCCATGCAGCACTTGATGCTGCAGCCCTGAAATCGGGGGGGCTCCTGGTGGCCTCATCCCCCCCGTCCGGAGCCTCCAGCCTCACCTGCAGGGAGCCTCCCCCGGCTTCTCCCTTTCACCCTGCTGGGCTGGGTGAAGAGAGGAGCCAGCAGCTGCTTTGTCTCTCCCAACTTGGCCGAGAAGAGGCAAAGCCCCTTCTTTCTTCTTCTCCTTGCTCCGGGCCTTCTGATGCTCCTGGGACGGTGTTTTATGCAGGATCTCCATTTCAAACCTGGCAAAAGAAGACATCAGCGTGACCCAGGGCACGCCACAATCACCCCTTTTCACAGGGCCATAAAGGCCCTGTCCCCAAGGACCGTTCTGGGAAATGGGCTCGCCCAGCAAAGAGGTCCAGGCCTCGATGGGAAGCAGACGTTGTCTGAATTCCTCCGTCTGCCCCATCAGATCCCACCATGTCCATTAGGTGGGGGATCTGCAATGGAGGAGCATGGAGATGGCAAATGTCCTCTGCCTGGCCAAGGCACTTGGTGGTGGAGGAGCCCAGGGCTCGGCTTGGTTGGCCACCCCAAGAGGAAGAGGTTGGCCGAGAGCTCCAACCCAAGAGGTCTTGGTGGGCCGAGGGCACCCCCACGTCCTTCAGGACGAGGGCGATGTTCTCCCCCTTCCCCAGGCAGCGAGAGATGAGGGACGTGGTGCCTCGCATGCAGTTCTCCGCTCTCTGCTGGGACATGCAGGCGTTGGCGGCCACCTCAGCCACTTTGAGGGGCTCCAGCTCCTTATGGCCTGGAAAATGACACGAGACGGATGGAGTCAGTCACCAGCAGCCCTTCCCCGCGTGTTTCCCAGGTGCTGCTCCTTGCAGTCATCAGCCAGAAAGGCTTTGCTTTGGGACCTGCTCCGTGCAGGGGACGCTTTGCTTTTTTTTTGGGAAGCATCTGAAATCCAGGGAGGGGATCATCCAGGCAGCAAGGGATTAACCCGACGTCTTACCTGGCAGGTACTCCTTGTCGTCCGTGAGGTTGTGGGTGATGACAAGATTCCTGGCCAGGCGGAACGTGGGCATCAGGAAAATCACAGTCTCGTTCCCATCCTTGACCCATCTGGGGACAACGTCGAAGGAGCCGAGGGCAGGAATTCGGACACCCTGCAAGCGGAAGAGAACAGAAGGGACGAAGCTTAAGGATCAACTGGAGGTGGCCTCATCCAGGGACGGTGGTTTGGGTCCTGCTGTGCCCTTCCCGCTCTTGGGAGCCAGGCTGAGGGGATCCAGGGGCTTCCAGCGACTGGGATCAGTGGGTCCCTGGGTAGGGACTTTTGGGGTGAGTTCCCCGCTTCTGAAGAGGGGAACGAGGGGGACGTGGCTGCCAACCCACCTGGCGCAGCTGGAGGTGTTCTTGGCTATAGACGGACACTGCATCCCAGACAGATATTCGCTCTGCAAGGCAAAGAAAAGCAGGTCACGCACCGCTTCCCGTGGCTACCACCCTTCCATCACCCCAAGACCCGCAGTATGAAAAGAGCCGTCGCATCTCCGACCCCAAAAAGAGACCCCCCGCAGAGCCGGGTCCCCCCCACAGAAAGCCCCAAACGTGGGTCAGCCACGCTCCCGCGGTGCCGGGGGTGCCCGTACCTTTGGAGGTGATGTTGGGCATGAGGCACGAGCTCTGCATCCCGTCCCTTCTCCGTTTCACCCTGCTGGGCTGCTTCTTGCATGTCAAATGCTGTGCATCGATAACATCTTCTTCTGAGGTTCTTGCAGCACCCTCCAGAAGGTCTCGGGCCTCGTTTTTAACAGTTCTTCCGCCTCGTCTCCTGGTGGCTGCAGCCTGAAGATGTTGTAGGCGGATTCTTCAGGGAGGCTGGCCTCTGAGCTCGCTGGTGATAACACGCTGATCACGGGAAACGACAGCGCTGTGGGGCCTCGAGGCCGGGGGAGCTTTCTTTCCGTTGTCATCAGCTTTTCTCCCTCACAGGGAGGAAATTTCCCCACTCCTCCTCCTACTCTCCGCCTCTGGCTTAGGGTTGGGCCCTAAAATAACGATTGGTGGCCTGTATTGAAGGCTTCATTCTTCAAATGCGGCTCTGGCCTCTAAAGAGAGGGTTTGGGCCCCAAAAATGAGGCTTTTGACACTGGAAATGTAGGTTTTAGTCCCTCCAAATGGGGGTTTGTAGCCAAGAATTAGGCACCGGATCCTAAATATGAAGCTGGGAGCTGTAAAACAAGGCTTTCGTCACCGACAGTGAGGGTTTGGAGCCTGAAAATGGGGCTTTGAATGCTAAAAGTGAGTCTTTAGGCCACTAAATGAATGTTTGGGCCTAAGAATGGAGGTTTCAACCCCCAAAATGAGGCTTTGGGCCCTAAAATTGAGGATCCGGACATGAAAAATGCCGTTTGCAGCTTAAAAGGGAGGCTCTGGACTCAGTAACGCAGCTTTCAGCCATACGAATGAGGCTTTGGAGCCTAAAATGGGAGGTTTTATCCTAAAAATGACAAGATCCCAAACGGAGCCTCCAGGCCCTAAAACTACGGGGCTGAGCCCCCAAAAGGAGGCATTAGGCCCCCAAAACTGGGGGTTTTAGCCCCAAAAATGAGGCATTAGGCCCCCAAAACTGGGGGTTTTAGCCCCAAAAATGAGGCATTAGGCCCCCAAAACTGGGGATTTTGGCCCCCAAAATGAGACATTAGGCCCCCAAAACTGGGGGTTTTAGCAACCAAAATGAGGCATTAGGCCCCCAAAACTGGGGATTTTAGCCCCCAAAATGGGCATTAGGCCCCCAAAACTGGGGGTTTTAGCTCCAAAAATGAGGCATTAGGCCCCCAAAATTGGGGGTTTTAGCAACCAAAATGAGGCATTAGGCCCCCAAAACTGGGGATTTTAGCCCCCAAAATGGGCATTAGGCCCCCAAAACTGGGGGTTTTAGCTCCAAAAATGAGGCATTAGGCCCGCAAAACTGGAGATTTTGGCGAAAATGAGGCATTAGGCCCCCAAAACTGGGGATTTTAGACCCCAAAATGAGGCATTAGGCCCCCAAAACTGGGGGTTTCAGCACCCAAAAAGAGGCATTAGGCCCCCAAAATTGGGGGTTTTAGTGCCAAAAATGAGGCAACTCACCCTGCCGGGGGGGGACACGGCCCATTTCTCCTCCGAAACGAGGCCAACCTGCCCCATGCTGGCCTGAGGACAGAGCCTCAGGGTGGTGGTACAGGCATGTGGGTGTCAGGGCCCCCACCGCTGCCTTGGGCCCTGCTTCCCAAGGGATGCTGCGATGCTTTCGGAGACTTCGGACCTGGCTGGAAAACAGCCTTCGCCCCCATCCTAACGAGCGAGCCTCGTCAAGAAAACTCATCAGCCTTTTGTGACTCCATCGTGTTTTCCTCCACCTCCCTCCTGAGGCCATTGTGTCAGGAAGAAAGATGGATATCTGCAAAAAAACAGAGACAAGATTACAGTTTTTTTATTTTTTTAGCCTTCTTTACCCTCACACACACATCCCATGGATGACTTCAGGTCCTGACACCGAGCTCAGGGCACCCATTTCCCTCATTTTTTCCCTCATATTTACCCCATCACCAGACCCTGGCCATCAGCAGGGTTTTGCCCCTAAACTCTGACAGGCCCACCCAAAAAAAGCCTTGCTCTTCCAAAAAACGCTTCAAAAGCAGCACCCAGCTGCAAAGAAACCCTCTCCTCTATGGCCAAAGAGCTTTTTTAGGCCTTTCAAACCCTGAAAAATGGCGCCTGCTGTTGTCTGCGTGGCAACAGAAGAGAAATTGAAGGACTGGAGTCTAGCGATGGAGGAGCCAAAGGGTTTGGGCTGGACTGAGCCAACCCCTGGCTCAAAACAGATCTCTTTCCAGAGACCCCACTGACCCCATAACTGCTTTCCTACAAGGACCGAGCCCCCCAGAATGATGCCGATGTGGATCACGCACCTCTTTTGCCACCTCTGATGGCCTCCTTGCTATTCCGGGCGATCAAAGCCCGGGTTTTAGTGTGGCCAGGGCCACAAAATGGAGAACCCCGGCCTGGTTTTCGGTGCTTCGGGTCGGGCTGACGTTGGTGGTCTGGGCACGGGTGGCAGCGGGTGGGTGCTCTTGGTGCTGTGCATCGATAACATCTTCTTCTGAGGTTCTTGCAGCACCGTCCAGAAGGTCTCGGGCCTCGTTTTTAACAGTTCTTCCGCCTCGTCTCCTGGTGGCTGCAGCCTGAAGATCTTGTAGGCGGATTCCTCAGGGAGGCTGGCCTCTGAGCTCGCTGCTGGTAACACGCTGATCACGGGAAACGACAGCGCTGTGGGGCCTCGAGGCCGGGGGAGCTTTCTTTCCGTTGTCATCAGCTTTTCTCCCTCACAGGGAGGAAATTTCCCCGCTCCTCCTCCTGCTCTCTGCCTCAAGGCTCCGTCTGTCTTTGCTCGTCCCGCCTTGCCTTTGGGCGCTGATTTTCTCTCCTTGCGAGGAGGCAGCCCCGGGATCACCGGCAGCCTGACAAAAGAACAAAGAAGCCACGATGGTTTTGGGGCCGCATCCTGTACCCCCATGCAGCACTTGATGCTGCAGCCCTGAAATCGGGGGGGCTCCTGGTGGCCTCATCCCCCCCGTCCGGAGCCTCCAGCCTCACCTGCAGGGAGCCTCCCCCGGCTTCTCCCTTTCACCCTGCTGGGCTGGGTGAAGAGAGGAGCCAGCAGCTGCTTTGTCTCTCCCAACTTGGCCGAGAAGAGGCAAAGCCCCTTCTTTCTTCTTCTCCTTGCTCCGGGCCTTCTGATGCTCCTGGGACGGTGTTTTATGCAGGATCTCCATTTCAAACCTGGCAAAAGAAGACATCAGCGTGACCCAGGGCACGCCACAATCACCCCTTTTCACAGGGCCATAAAGGCCCTGTCCCCAAGGACCGTTCTGGGAAATGGGCTCGCCCAGCAAAGAGGTCCAGGCCTCGATGGGAAGCAGACGTTGTCTGAATTCCTCCGTCTGCCCCATCAGATCCCACCATGTCCATTAGGTGGGGGATCTGCAATGGAGGAGCATGGAGATGGCAAATGTCCTCTGCCTGGCCAAGGCACTTGGTGGTGGAGGAGCCCAGGGCTCGGCTTGGTTGGCCACCCCAAGAGGAAGAGGTTGGCCGAGAGCTCCAACCCAAGAGGTCTTGGTGGGCCGAGGGCACCCCCACGTCCTTCAGGACGAGGGCGATGTTCTCCCCCTTCCCCAGGCAGCGAGAGATGAGGGACGTGGTGCCTCGCATGCAGTTCTCCGCTCTCTGCTGGGACATGCAGGCGTTGGCGGCCACCTCAGCCACTTTGAGGGGCTCCAGCTCCTTATGGCCTGGAAAACGACACGAGACGGATGCAGTCAGTCACCAGCAGCCCTTCCCCGCGTGTTTCCCAGGTGCTGCTCCTTGCAGTCATCAGCCAGAAAGGCTTTGCTTTGGGACCTGCTCCGTGCAGGGGACGCTTTGCTTTTTTTTTGGGAAGCATCTGAAATCCAGGGAGGGGATCATCCAGGCAGCAAGGGATTAACCCGACGTCTTACCTGGCAGGTACTCCTTGTCGTCCGTGAGGTTGTGGGTGATGACAAGATTCCTGGCCAGGCGGAACGTGGGCATCAGAAAAACCACAGTCTCGTTCCCATCCTTGACCCATCTGGGGACAACGTCGAAGGAGCCGAGGGCAGGAATTCGGACACCCTGCAAGCGGAAGAGAACAGAAGGGACGAAGCTTAAGGATCAACTGGAGGTGGCCTCATCCAGGGACGGTGGTTTGGGTCCTGCTGTGCCCTTCCCGCTCTTGGGAGCCAGGCTGAGGGGATCCAGGGGCTTCCAGCGACTGGGATCAGTGGGTCCCTGGGTAGGGACTTTTAGGGTGAGTTTCCCGCTTCTGAAGAGGGGAACGAGGGGGACGTGGCTGGCAACCCACCTGGCGCAGCTGGAGGTGTTCTTGGCTATAGACGGACACTGCATCCCAGACAGATATTCGCTCTGCAAGGCAAAGAAAAGCAGGTCACGCACCGCTTCCCGTGGCTACCACCCTTCCATCACCCCAAGACCCGCAGTATGAAAAGAGCCGTCGCATCTCCGACCCCAAAAAGAGACCCCCCGCAGAGCCGGGTCCCCCCCACAGAAAGCCCCAAACGTGGGTCAGCCACGCTCCCGCGGTGCCGGGGGTGCCCGTACCTTTGGAGGTGATGTTGGGCATGAGGCACGAGCCCTGCATCCCGTCCCTTCTCCGTTTCACCCTGCTGGGCTGCTTCTTGCATGTCAAATGCTGTGCATCGATAACATCTTCTTCTGAGGTTCTTGCAGCACCCTCCAGAAGGTCTCGGGCCTCGTTTTTAACAGTTCTTCCGCCTCGTCTCCTGGTGGCTGCAGCCTGAAGATGTTGTAGGCGGATTCCTCAGGGAGGCTGGCCTCTGAGCTCGCTGCTGATAACACGCTGATCACGGGAAACGACAGCGCTGTGGGGCCTCGAGGCCGGGGGAGCTTTCTTTCCCTTGTCATCAGCTTTTCTCCCTCACAGGGAGGAAATTTCCCCGCTCCTCCTCCTACTCTCCGCCTCTGGCTTAGGGTTGGGCCCTAAAATAACGATTGGTGGCCTGTATTGAAGGCTTCATTCTTCAAATGCGGCTCTGGCCTCTAAAGAGAGGGTTTGGGCCCCAAAAATGAGGCTTTTGACACTGGAAATGTAGGTTTTAGTCCCTCCAAATGGGGTTTTGTAGCCAAGAATTAGGCACCGGATCCTAAATATGAAGCTGGGAGCTGTAAAACAAGGCTTTCGTCACCGACAGTGAGGGTTTGGAGCCTGAAAATGGGGCTTTGAATGCTAAAAGTGAGTCTTTAGGCCACTAAATGAATGTTTGGGCCTAAGAATGGAGGTTTCAACCCCCAAAATGAGGCTTTGGGCCCTAAAATTGAGGATCCGGACATGAAAAATGCCGTTTGCAGCTTAGAAGGGAGGCTCTGGACTCAGTAATGCAGCTTTCAGCCATACGAATGAGGCTTTGGAGCCTAAAATGGGAGGTTTTATCCGAAAAATGACAAGATCCCAAACGGAGCCTCCGGGCCCTAAAACTACGGGGCTGAGCCCCCAAAAGGAGGCATTAGGCCCCCAAAACTGGGGGTTTTAGCCCCCAAAATGAGGCATTAGGCCCCCAAAACTGGGGATTTTGGCCCGAAAATGAGACATTAGGCCCCCAAAACTGGGGATTTTAGCTCCCAAAATGAGGTATTAGGCCCCCAAAAGTGGGGGATCAAGCCTCTCATGTGAGACATTAGGCCCTCAAAACTGGGGGTTTCAGCACCCAAAAAGAGGCATTAGGCCCCCAAAATTGGGGGTTTTAGCGCCAAAAATGAGGCAACTCACCCTGCCGGGGGGGGACACGGCCCATTTCTCCTCCGAAACGAGGCCAACCTGCCCCATGCTGGCCTGAGGACAGAGCCTCAGGGTGGTGGTACAGGCATGTGGGTGTCAGGGCCCCCACCGCTGCCTTGGGCCCTGCTTCCCAAGGGATGCTGCGATGCTTTCAGAGACTTCGGACCTGGCTGGAAAACAGCCTTCGCCCCCATCCTAACGAGCGAGCCTCGTCAAGAAAACTCATCAGCCTTTTGTGACTCCATCGTGTTTTCCTCCACCTCCCTCCTGAGGCCATTGTGTCAGGAAGAAAGATGGATATCTGCAAAAAAACAGAGACAAGATTACAGTTTTTTTATTTTTTTAGCCTTCTTTACCCTCACACACACATCCCATGGATGACTTCAGGTCCTGACACCGAGCTCAGGGCACCCATTTCCCTCATTTTTTCCCTCATATTTACCCCATCACCAGACCCTGGCCATCAGCAGGGTTTTGCCCCTAAACTCTGACAGGCCCACCCAAAAAAAGCCTTGCTCTTCCAAAAAACGCTTCAAAAGCAGCACCCAGCTGCAAAGAAACCCTCTCCTCTATGGCCAAAGAGCTTTTTTAGGCCTTTCAAACCCTGAAAAATGGCGCCTGCTGTTGTCTGCGTGGCAACAGAAGAGAAATTGAAGGACTGGAGTCTAGCGATGGAGGAGCCAAAGGGTTTGGGCTGGACTGAGCCAACCCCTGGCTCAAAACAGATCTCTTTCCAGAGACCCCACTGACCCCATAACTGCTTTCCTACAAGGACCGAGCCCCCCAGAATGATGCCGATGTGGATCACGCACCTCTTTTGCCACCTCTGATGGCCTCCTTGCTATACGGGGCCATCAAAGCCCGGGTTTTAGTGTGGCCAGGGCCACAAAATGGAGAACCCCGGCCTGGTTTTCGGTGCTTCGGGTCGGGCTGACGTTGGTGGTCTGGGCACGGGTGGCAGCGGGTGGGTGCTCTTGGTGCTGTGCATCGATAACATCTTCTTCTGAGGATCTTGCAGCACCGTCCAGAAGGTCTCGGGCCTCGTTTTTAACAGTTCTTCCGCCTCGTCTCCTGGTGGCTGCAGCCTGAAGATCTTGTAGGCGGATTCCTCAGGGAGGCTGGCCTCTGAGCTCGCTGCTGATAACACGCTGATCACGGGAAATGACAGCGCTGTGGGGCCTCGAGGCCGGGGGAGCTTTCTTTCCGTTGTCATCAGCTTTTCTCCCTCACAGGGAGGAAATTTCCCCGCTCCTCCTCCTGCTCTCTGCCTCAAGGCTCCGTCTGTCTTTGCTCGTCCCGCCTTGCCTTTGGGCGCTGATTTTCTCTCCTTGCGAGGAGGCAGCCCCGGGATCACCGGCAGCCTGACAAAAGAACAAAGAAGCCACGATGGTTTTGGGGCCGCATCCTGTACCCCCATGCAGCACTTGATGCTGCAGCCCTGAAATCGGGGGGGCTCCTGGTGGCCTCATCCCCCCCGTCCGGAGCCTCCAGCCTCACCTGCAGGGAGCCTCCCCCGGCTTCTCCCTTTCACCCTGCTGGGCTGGGTGAAGAGAGGAGCCAGCAGCTGCTTTGTCTCTCCCAACTTGGCCGAGAAGAGGCAAAGCCCCTTCTTTCTTCTTCTCCTTGCTCCAGGCTTTGTGATGCTCCTGGGGTGGTGTTTTGCGCATGCTCTCCATTTCAAACCTGGCAAAAGAAGACATCAGCGTGACCCAGGGCACGCCACAATCACCCCTTTTCACAGGGCCATAAAGGCCCTGTCCCCAAGGACCGTTCTGGGAAATGGGCTCGCCCAGCAAAGAGGTCCAGGCCTCGATGGGAAGCAGACGTTGTCTGAATTCCTCCGTCTGCCCCATCAGATCCCACCATGTCCATTAGGTGGGGGATCTGCAATGGAGGAGCATGGAGATGGCAAATGTCCTCTGCCTGGCCAAGGCACTTGGTGGTGGAGTAGCCCAGGGCTCGGCTTGGTTGGCCACCCCAAGAGGAAGAGGTTGGCCGAGAGCTCCAACCCAAGAGGTCTTGGTGGGCCGAGGGCACCCCCACGTCCTTCAGGACGAGGGCGATGTTCTCCCCCTTCCCCAGGCAGCGAGAGATGAGGGACGTGGTGCCTCGCATGCAGTTCTCCGCTCTCTGCTGGGACATGCAGGCGTTGGCGGCCACCTCAGCCACTTTGAGGGGCTCCAGCTCCTTATGGCCTGGAAAACGACACGAGACGGATGCAGTCAGTCACCAGCAGCCTTTCCCCGCGTGTTTCCCAGGTGCTGCTCCTTGCAGTCATCAGCCAGAAAGGCTTTGCTTTGGGACCTGCTCCGTGCAGGGGACGCTTTGCTTCTGAGAAGCATCTGAGATCCAGGGAGGGGATCACCCGTGCGGCAAGGGATTCACGCACCCTCTTACCTGGCAGGTAATCCTTGTCGTCTGCGAGGTTGTGGGTGACGACGAGGTTCCTGGCCAGGCGGAATGTGGCCATCAGGAAAATCACACTCTCATGCCCGTCCTTGACCCGTCTGGGGACAACGTCGAAGGAGCCGAGGGCAGGAATTCGGACACCCTGCAAGCGGAAGAGAACAGAAGGGACGAAGCTTAAGGATCAGCTGCAGGTGGTCCCATCCAGGGACGGTGCTTTGGGTCCTGCTGTGCCCTTCCCGCTCTTGGGAGCCAGGCTGAGGGGATCCAGGGGCTTCCAGCGACTGGGATCAGTGGGTCCCTGGGTAGGGACTTTTGGGGTGAGTTTCCCGCTTCTGAAGAGGGGAACGAGGGGGACGTGGCTGGCAACCCACCTGGCGCAGCTGGAGGTGTTCTTGGCTATAGACGGACACTGCATCCCAGACAGATATTCGCTCTGCAAGGCAAAGAAAAGCAGGTCACGCACCGCTTCCCGTGGCTACCACCCTTCCATCACCCCAAGACCCGCAGTATGAAAAGAGCCGTCGCATCTCCGACCCCAAAAAGAGACCCCCCGCAGAGCCGGGTCCCCCCCACAGAAAGCCCCAAACGTGGGTCAGCCACGCTCCCGCGGTGCCGGGGGTGCCCGTACCTTTGGAGGTGATGTTGGGCATGAGGCACGAGCTCTGCATCCCGTCCCTTCTCCGTTTCACCCTGCTGGGCTGCTTCTTGCATGTCAAATGCTGTGCATCGATAACATCTTCTTCTGAGGTTCTTGCAGCACCCTCCAGAAGGTCTCGGGCCTCGTTTTTAACAGTTCTTCCGCCTCGTCTCCTGGTGGCTGCAGCCTGAAGATGTTGTAGGCGGATTCCTCAGGGAGGCTGGCCTCTGAGCTCGCTGCTGATAACACGCTGATCACGGGAAATGACAGCGCTGTGGGGCCTCGAGGCCGGGGGAGCTTTCTTTCCGTTGTCATCAGCTTTTCTCCCTCACAGGGAGGAAATTTCCCCGCTCCTCCTCCTACTCTCCGCCTCTGGCTTAGGGTTGGGCCCTAAAATAACGATTGGTGGCCTGTATTGAAGGCTTCATTCTTCAAATGCGGCTCTGGCCTCTAAAGAGAGGGTTTGGGCCCCAAAAATGAGGCTTTTGACACTGGAAATGTAGGTTTTAGTCCCTCCAAATGGGGGTTTGTAGCCAAGAATTAGGCACCGGATCCTAAATATGAAGCTGGGAGCTGTAAAACAAGGCTTTCGTCACCGACAGTGAGGGTTTGGAGCCTGAAAATGGGGCTTTGAATGCTAAAAGTGAGTCTTTAGGCCACTAAATGAATGTTTGGGCCTAAGAATGGAGGTTTCAACCCCCAAAATGAGGCTTTGGGCCCTAAAATTGAGGATCCGGACATGAAAAATGCCGTTTGCAGCTTAGAAGGGAGGCTCTGGACTCAGTAATGCAGCTTTCAGCCATACGAATGACGCTTTGGAGCCTAAAATGGGAGGTTTTATCCGAAAAATGACAAGATCCCAAACGGAGCCTCCGGGCCCTAAAACTACGGGGCTGCGCCCCCAAAAGGAGGCATTAGGCCCCCAAAACTGGGGGTTTTAGCCCCAAAAATGAGGCATTAGGCCCGCAAAACTGGGGATTTTGGCCCGAAAATGAGACATTAGGCCCCTGAAACTGGGGATTTTAGCCCCAAAAATGAGGCATTAGGCCCCCAAAACTGGGGGATCAAGCCTCTCATGTGAGACATTAGGCCCTCAAAACTGGGGGTTTGAGCACCCAAAAAGAGGCATTAGGCCCCCAAAACTGGGGGTTTTAGCCTCAAAAATGAGGCATTAGGCCCCCAAAACTGGGGGTTTGGGCCCCAAAATGAGGCATTAGGCCCCCAAAACTGGGGGTTTTAGCACCCAAAAGGAGGCATTAGGCCCCCAAAACTGGGGGTTTTAGCCCCCAAAATGGGCATTAGGCCCCCAAAACTGGGAGTTTTAGCCTCAAAAATAAGTCATTCGGCCCCCAAAACTGGGGATTTTAGCCCCCAAAATGAGGCATTAGGCCCCCAAAACTGGGGATTTTGGCGAAAATGAGGCATTAGGCCCCCAAAACTGGGGGATCAAGCCTCTCATGTGAGACATTAGGCCCCCAAAACTGGGGGTTTCAGCACCCAAAAAGAGGCATTAGGCCCCCAAAATTGGGGGTTTAATGCCAAAAATGAGGCAACTCACCCTGCCGGGGGGGGACACGACCCATTTCTCCTCAGAAACGAGGCCAACCTGCCCCATGCTGGCCTGAGGACAGAGCCTCAGGGTGGTGGTACAGGCATGTGGGTGTCAGGGCCCCCACCGCTGCCTTGGGCCCTGCTTCCCAAGGGATGCTGCGATGCTTTCGGAGACTTCGGACCTGGCTGGAAAACAGCCTTCGCCCCCATCCTAACGAGCGAGCCTCGTCAAGAAAACTCATCAGCCTTTTGTGACTCCATCGTGTTTTCCTCCACCTCCTTCCTGAGGCCATTGTGTCAGGAAGAAAGATGGATATCTGCAAAAAAACAGAGACAAGATTACAGTTTTTTTATTTTTTTAGCCTTCTTTACCCTCACACACACATCCCATGGATGACTTCAGGTCCTGACACCGAGCTCAGGGCACCCATTTCCCTCATTTTTTCCCTCATATTTACCCCATCACCAGACCCTGGCCATCAGCAGGGTTTTGCCCCTAAACTCTGACAGGCCCACCCAAAAAAAGCCTTGCTCTTCCAAAAAACGCTTCAAAAGCAGCACCCAGCTGCAAAGAAACCCTCTCCTCTATGGCCAAAGAGCTTTTTTAGGCCTTTCAAACCCTGAAAAATGGCGCCTGCTGTTGTCTGCGTGGCAACAGAAGAGAAATTGAAGGACTGGAGTCTAGCGATGGAGGAGCCAAAGGGTTTGGGCTGGACTGAGCCAACCCCTGGCTCAAAACAGATCTCTTTCCAGAGACCCCACTGACCCCATAACTGCTTTCCTACAAGGACCGAGCCCCCGAGAATGATGCCGATGTGGATCACGCACCTCTTTTGCCACCTCTGATGACCTCCTTGCTATGCGGGGCGATCAAAGCCCGGGTTTTAGTGTGGCCAGGGCCACAAAATGGAGAACCCCAGCCTGGTTTTCGG
Organism: Anser brachyrhynchus; assembly: GCF_964034855.1. Classification (NCBI taxonomy): domain Eukaryota; kingdom Metazoa; phylum Chordata; class Aves; order Anseriformes; family Anatidae; genus Anser; species Anser brachyrhynchus. Next base: position 50,513 of record NW_027663787.1, on the reverse strand, counting down.
TGCTTCGGGTCGGGCTGACGTTGGTGGTCTGGGCACGGGTGGCAGCGGGTGGGTGCTCTTGGTGCTGTGCATCGATAACATCTTCTTCTGAGGTTCTTGCAGCACCCTCCAGAAGGTCTCGGGCCTCGTTTTTAACAGTTCTTCCACCTCGTCTCCTGGTGGCTGCAGCCTGAAGATGTTGTAGGCGGATTCCTCAGGGAGGCTGGCCTCTGAGCTCGCTGCTGATAACACGCTGATCACGGGAAATGACAGCGCTGTGGGGCCTCGAGGCCGGGGGAGCTTTCTTTCCATTGTCAGCTTTTCTCCCTCACAGGGAGGAAATTTCCCCGCTCCTCCTCCTGCTCTCTGCCTCAAGGCTCCGTCTGTCTTTGCTCGTCCCGCCTTGCCTTTGGGCGCTGATTTTCTCTCCTTGCGAGGAGGCAGCCCCGGGATCACCGGCAGCCTGACAAAAGAACAAAGAAGCCACGATGGTTTTGGGGCCGCATCCTGTACCCCCATGCAGCACTTGATGCTGCAGCCCTGAAATCGGGGGGGCTCCTGGTGGCCTCATCCCCCCCGTCCGGAGCCTCCAGCCTCACCTGCAGGGAGCCTCCCCCGGCTTCTCCCTTTCACCCTGCTGGGCTGGGTGAAGAGAGGAGCCAGCAGCTGCTTTGTCTCTCCCAACTTGGCCGAGAAGAGGCAAAGCCCCTTCTTTCTTCTTCTCCTTGCTCCGGGCCTTCTGATGCTCCTGGGACGGTGTTTTATGCAGGATCTCCATTTCAAACCTGGCAAAAGAAGACATCAGCGTGACCCAGGGCACGCCACAATCACCCCTTTTCACAGGGCCATAAAGGCCCTGTCCCCAAGGACCGTTCTGGGAAATGGGCTCGCCCAGCAAAGAGGTCCAGGCCTCGATGGGAAGCAGACGTTGTCTGAATTCCTCCGTCTGCCCCATCAGATCCCACCATGTCCATTAGGTGGGGGATCTGCAATGGAGGAGCATGGAGATGGCAAATGTCCTCTGCCTGGCCAAGGCACTTGGTGGTGGAGGAGCCCAGGGCTCGGCTTGGTTGGCCACCCCAAGAGGAAGAGGTTGGCCGAGAGCTGCAACCCAAGAGGTCTTGGTGGGCCGAGGGCACCCCCACGTCCTTCAGGACGAGGGCGATGTTCTCCCCCTTCCCCAGGCAGCGAGAGATGAGGGACGTGGTGCCTCGCATGCAGTTCTCCAATCTCTGCTGGGACATGCAGGCGTTGGCGGCCACCTCAGCCACTTTGAGGGGCTCCAGCTCCTTATGGCCTGGAAAACGACACGAGACAGATGCAGTCAGTCACCAGCAGCCCTTCCCCGCGTGCTCCCCAGCTGCTGCTCCTTGCAGTCAACACCCAGAAAGGCTTTGCTTTGGGACCTGCTCCGTGCAGGGGACGCTTTGCTTCTGAGAAGCATCTGTGATCCAGGGAGGGGATCACCCGTGCGGCAAGGGATTCACGCACCCTCTTACCTGGCAGGTACTCCTTGTCGTCTGCGAGGTTGTGGGTGACGACGAGGTTCCTGGCCAGGCGGAATGTGGCCATCAGGAAAATCACACTCTCATGCCCGTCCTTGACCCGTCTGGGGACAACGTCGAAGGAGCCGAGGGCAGGAATTCGGACACCCTGCAAGCGGAAGAGAACAGAAGGGACGAAGCTTAAGGATCAGCTGCAGGTGGTCCCATCCAGGGACGGTGCTTTGGGTCCTGCTGTGCCCTTCCCGCTCTTGGGAGCCAGGCTGAGGGGATCCAGGGGCTTCCAGCGACTGGGATCAGTGGGTCCCTGGGTAGGGACTTTTGGGGTGAGTTTCCCGCTTCTGAAGAGGGGAACGAGGGGGACGTGGCTGGCAACCCACCTGGCGCAGCTGGAGGTGTTCTTGGCTATAGACGGACACTGCATCCCAGACAGATATTCGCTCTGCAAGGCAAAGAAAAGCAGGTCACGCACCGCTTCCCGTGGCTACCACCCTTCCATCACCCCAAGACCCGCAGTATGAAAAGAGCCGTCGCATCTCCGACCCCAAAAAGAGACCCCCCGCAGAGCCGGGTCCCCCCCACAGAAAGCCCCAAACGTGGGTCAGCCACGCTCCCGCGGTGCCGGGGGTGCCCGTACCTTTGGAGGTGATGTTGGGCATGAGGCACGAGCTCTGCATCCCGTCCCTTCTCCGTTTCACCCTGCTGGGCTGCTTCTTGCATGTCAAATGCTGTGCATCGATAACATCTTCTTCTGAGGTTCTTGCAGCACCCTCCAGAAGGTCTCGGGCCTCGTTTTTAACAGTTCTTCCGCCTCGTCTCCTGGTGGCTGCAGCCTGAAGATGTTGTAGGCGGATTCCTCAGGGAGGCTGGCCTCTGAGCTCGCTGCTGATAACACGCTGATCACGGGAAATGACAGCGCTGTGGGGCCTCGAGGCCGGGGGAGCTTTCTTTCCATTGTCATCAGCTTTTCTCCCTCACAGGGAGGAAATTTCCCCGCTCCTCCTCCTACTCTCCGCCTCTGGCTTAGGGTTGGGCCCTAAAATAACGATTGGTGGCCTGTATTGAAGGCTTCATTCTTCAAATGCGGCTCTGGCCTCTAAAGAGAGGGTTTGGGCCCCAAAAATGAGGCTTTTGACACTGGAAATGTAGGTTTTAGTCCCTCCAAATGGGGGTTTGTAGCCAAGAATTAGGCACCGGATCCTAAATATGAAGCTGGGAGCTGTAAAACAAGGCTTTCGTCACCGACAGTGAGGGTTTGGAGCCTGAAAATGGGGCTTTGAATGCTAAAAGTGAGTCTTTAGGCCACTAAATGAATGTTTGGGCCTAAGAATGGAGGTTTCAACCCCCAAAATGAGGCTTTGGGCCCTAAAATTGAGGATCCGGACATGAAAAATGCCGTTTGCAGCTTAGAAGGGAGGCTCTGGACTCAGTAATGCAGCTTTCAGCCATACGAATGACGCTTTGGAGCCTAAAATGGGAGGTTTTATCCGAAAAATGACAAGATCCCAAACGGAGCCTCCGGGCCCTAAAACTACGGGGCTGCGCCCCCAAAAGGAGGCATTAGGCCCCCAAAACTGGGGGTTTTAGCCCCAAAAATGAGGCATTAGGCCCGCAAAACTGGGGATTTTGGCCCGAAAATGAGACATTAGGCCCCTGAAACTGGGGATTTTAGCCCCAAAAATGAGGCATTAGGCCCCCAAAACTGGGGGATCAAGCCTCTCATGTGAGACATTAGGCCCTCAAAACTGGGGGTTTGAGCACCCAAAAAGAGGCATTAGGCCCCCAAAACTGGGGGTTTTAGCCTCAAAAATGAGGCATTAGGCCCCCAAAACTGGGGGTTTGGGCCCCAAAATGAGGCATTAGGCCCCCAAAACTGGGGGTTTTAGCACCCAAAAGGAGGCATTAGGCCCCCAAAACTGGGGGTTTTAGCCCCCAAAATGGGCATTAGGCCCCCAAAACTGGGAGTTTTAGCCTCAAAAATAAGTCATTCGGCCCCCAAAACTGGGGATTTTAGCCCCCAAAATGAGGCATTAGGCCCCCAAAACTGGGGATTTTGGCGAAAATGAGGCATTAGGCCCCCAAAACTGGGGGATCAAGCCTCTCATGTGAGACATTAGGCCCCCAAAACTGGGGGTTTCAGCACCCAAAAAGAGGCATTAGGCCCCCAAAATTGGGGGTTTAATGCCAAAAATGAGGCAACTCACCCTGCCGGGGGGGGACACGACCCATTTCTCCTCAGAAACGAGGCCAACCTGCCCCATGCTGGCCTGAGGACAGAGCCTCAGGGTGGTGGTACAGGCATGTGGGTGTCAGGGCCCCCACCGCTGCCTTGGGCCCTGCTTCCCAAGGGATGCTGCGATGCTTTCGGAGACTTCGGACCTGGCTGGAAAACAGCCTTCGCCCCCATCCTAACGAGCGAGCCTCGTCAAGAAAACTCATCAGCCTTTTGTGACTCCATCGTGTTTTCCTCCACCTCCTTCCTGAGGCCATTGTGTCAGGAAGAAAGATGGATATCTGCAAAAAAACAGAGACAAGATTACAGTTTTTTTATTTTTTTAGCCTTCTTTACCCTCACACACACATCCCATGGATGACTTCAGGTCCTGACACCGAGCTCAGGGCACCCATTTCCCTCATTTTTTCCCTCATATTTACCCCATCACCAGACCCTGGCCATCAGCAGGGTTTTGCCCCTAAACTCTGACAGGCCCACCCAAAAAAAGCCTTGCTCTTCCAAAAAACGCTTCAAAAGCAGCACCCAGCTGCAAAGAAACCCTCTCCTCTATGGCCAAAGAGCTTTTTTAGGCCTTTCAAACCCTGAAAAATGGCGCCTGCTGTTGTCTGCGTGGCAACAGAAGAGAAATTGAAGGACTGGAGTCTAGCGATGGAGGAGCCAAAGGGTTTGGGCTGGACTGAGCCAACCCCTGGCTCAAAACAGATCTCTTTCCAGAGACCCCACTGACCCCATAACTGCTTTCCTACAAGGACCGAGCCCCCGAGAATGATGCCGATGTGGATCACGCACCTCTTTTGCCACCTCTGATGACCTCCTTGCTATGCGGGGCGATCAAAGCCCGGGTTTTAGTGTGGCCAGGGCCACAAAATGGAGAACCCCAGCCTGGTTTTCGGTGCTTCGGGTCGGGCTGACGTTGGTGGTCTGGGCACGGGTGGCAGCGGGTGGGTGCTCTTGGTGCTGTGCATCGATAACATCTTCTTCTGAGGTTCTTGCAGCACCCTCCAGAAGGTCTCGGGCCTCGTTTTTAACAGTTCTTCCACCTCGTCTCCTGGTGGCTGCAGCCTGAAGATGTTGTAGGCGGATTCCTCAGGGAGGCTGGCCTCTGAGCTCGCTGCTGATAACACGCTGATCACGGGAAATGACAGCGCTGTGGGGCCTCGAGGCCGGGGGAGCTTTCTTTCCATTGTCAGCTTTTCTCCCTCACAGGGAGGAAATTTCCCCGCTCCTCCTCCTGCTCTCTGCCTCAAGGCTCCGTCTGTCTTTGCTCGTCCCGCCTTGCCTTTGGGCGCTGATTTTCTCTCCTTGCGAGGAGGCAGCCCCGGGATCACCGGCAGCCTGACAAAAGAACAAAGAAGCCACGATGGTTTTGGGGCCGCATCCTGTACCCCCATGCAGCACTTGATGCTGCAGCCCTGAAATCGGGGGGGCTCCTGGTGGCCTCATCCCCCCCGTCCGGAGCCTCCAGCCTCACCTGCAGGGAGCCTCCCCCGGCTTCTCCCTTTCACCCTGCTGGGCTGGGTGAAGAGAGGAGCCAGCAGCTGCTTTGTCTCTCCCAACTTGGCCGAGAAGAGGCAAAGCCCCTTCTTTCTTCTTCTCCTTGCTCCGGGCCTTCTGATGCTCCTGGGACGGTGTTTTATGCAGGATCTCCATTTCAAACCTGGCAAAAGAAGACATCAGCGTGACCCAGGGCACGCCACAATCACCCCTTTTCACAGGGCCATAAAGGCCCTGTCCCCAAGGACCGTTCTGGGAAATGGGCTCGCCCAGCAAAGAGGTCCAGGCCTCGATGGGAAGCAGACGTTGTCTGAATTCCTCCGTCTGCCCCATCAGATCCCACCATGTCCATTAGGTGGGGGATCTGCAATGGAGGAGCATGGAGATGGCAAATGTCCTCTGCCTGGCCAAGGCACTTGGTGGTGGAGGAGCCCAGGGCTCGGCTTGGTTGGCCACCCCAAGAGGAAGAGGTTGGCCGAGAGCTCCAACCCAAGAGGTCTTGGTGGGCCGAGGGCACCCCCACGTCCTTCAGGACGAGGGCGATGTTCTCCCCCTTCCCCAGGCAGCGAGAGATGAGGGACGTGGTGCCTCGCATGCAGTTCTCCGCTCTCTGCTGGGACATGCAGGCGTTGGCGGCCACCTCAGCCACTTTGAGGGGCTCCAGCTCCTTATGGCCTGGAAAATGACACGAGACGGATGGAGTCAGTCACCAGCAGCCCTTCCCCGCGTGTTTCCCAGGTGCTGCTCCTTGCAGTCATCAGCCAGAAAGGCTTTGCTTTGGGACCTGCTCCGTGCAGGGGACGCTTTGCTTCTGAGAAGCATCTGAGATCCAGGGAGGGGATCACCCGTGCGGCAAGGGATTCACGCACCCTCTTACCTGGCAGGTAATCCTTGTCGTCTGCGAGGTTGTGGGTGACGACGAGGTTCCTGGCCAGGCGGAATGTGGCCATCAGGAAAATCACACTCTCATGCCCGTCCTTGACCCGTCTGGGGACAACGTCGAAGGAGCCGAGGGCAGGAATTCGGACACCCTGCAAGCGGAAGAGAACAGAAGGGACGAAGCTTAAGGATCAGCTGCAGGTGGTCCCATCCAGGGACGGTGCTTTGGGTCCTGCTGTGCCCTTCCCGCTCTTGGGAGCCAGGCTGAGGGGATCCAGGGGCTTCCAGCGACTGGGATCAGTGGGTCCCTGGGTAGGGACTTTTGCGGTGAGTTTCCCGCTTCTGAAGAGGGGAACGATGGGGACTTGGCTGCCAACCCACCTGGCGCAGCTGGAGGTGTTCTTGGCTATAGACGGACACTGCATCCCAGACAGATATTCGCCCTGCAAGGCAAAGAAAAGCAGGTCACGCACCGCTTCCCGTGGCTACCACCCTTCCATCACCCCAAGACCCGCAGTATGAAAAGAGCCGTCGCATCTCCGACCCCAAAAAGAGACCCCCCGCAGAGCCGGGTCCCCCCCACAGAAAGCCCCAAACGTGGGTCAGCCACGCTCCCGCGGTGCCGGGGGTGCCCGTACCTTTGGAGGTGATGTTGGGCATGAGGCACGAGCTCTGCATCCCGTCCCTTCTCCGTTTCACCCTGCTGGGCTGCTTCTTGCATGTCAAATGCTGTGCATCGATAACATCTTCTTCTGAGGTTCTTGCAGCACCGTCCAGAAGGTCTCGGGCCTCGTTTTTAACAGTTCTTCCGCCTCGTCTCCTGGTGGCTGCAGCCTGAAGATGTTGTAGGCGGATTCCTCAGGGAGGCTGGCCTCTGAGCTCGCTGCTGATAACACGCTGATCACGGGAAACGACAGCGCTGTGGGGCCTCGAGGCCGGGGGAGCTTTCTTTCCCTTGTCATCAGCTTTTCTCCCTCACAGGGAGGAAATTTCCCCGCTCCTCCTCCTACTCTCCGCCTCTGGCTTAGGGTTGGGCCCTAAAATAACGATTGGTGGCCTGTATTGAAGGCTTCATTCTTCAAATGCGGCTCTGGCCTCTAAAGAGAGGGTTTGGGCCCCAAAAATGAGGCTTTTGACACTGGAAATGTAGGTTTTAGTCCCTCCAAATGGGGTTTTGTAGCCAAGAATTAGGCACCGGATCCTAAATATGAAGCTGGGAGCTGTAAAACAAGGCTTTCGTCACCGACAGTGAGGGTTTGGAGCCTGAAAATGGGGCTTTGAATGCTAAAAGTGAGTCTTTAGGCCACTAAATGAATGTTTGGGCCTAAGAATGGAGGTTTCAACCCCCAGAATGAGGCTTTGGGCCCTAAAATTGAGGATCCGGACATGAAAAATGCCGTTTGCAGCTTAGAAGGGAGGCTCTGGACTCAGTAATGCAGCTTTCAGCCATACGAATGACGCTTTGGAGCCTAAAATGGGAGGTTTTATCCTAAAAATGACAAGATCCCAAACGGAGCCTCCGGGCCCTAAAACTACGGGGCTGAGCCCCCAAAAGGAGGCATTAGGCCCCCAAAACTGGGGGTTTTAGCCCCAAAAATGAGGCATTAGGCCCCCAAAACTGGGGGTTTTAGCCCCGAAAATGAGGCATTAGGCCCCCAAAACTGGGGGTTTTAGCCCCAAAAATGAGGCATTAGGCCCGCAAAACTGGGGATTTTGGCCCGAAAATGAGGCATTAGGCCCCTGAAACTGGGGATTTTAGCCCCAAAAATGAGGCATTAGGCCCCCAAAACTGGGGATTTTGCCCGAAAATGAGGCATTAGGCCCCCAAAACTGGGGATTTTAGCCCCCAAAATGAGGCATTAGGCCCCCAAAACTGGGGGATCAAGCCTCTCATGTGAGACATTAGGCCCTCAAAACTGGGGGTTTGAGCACCGAAAAAGAGGCATTAGGCCCCCAAAACTGGGGGTTTTAGCCTCAAAAATGAGGCATTAGGCCCCCAAAACTGGGGGTTTGGGCCCCAAAATGAGGCATTAGGCCCCCAAAACTGGGGGTTTTAGCACCCAAAAGGAGGCATTAGGCCCCCAAAACTGGGGGTTTTAGCCCCCAAAATGGGCATTAGGCCCCCAAAACTGGGAGTTTTAGCCCCCAAAATGAGGCATTAGGCCCCCAAAACTGGGGATTTTGGCCCGAAAATGAGGCATTAGGCCCCCAAAACTGGGGATTTGGGCCCGAAATTGAGGCATTAGACCCCCAAAGCTGGGGGGTTTTAGCCCCCGAAATGGGCATTAGGCCCCCAAAACTGGGGGTTTTAGCCTCAAAAATGAGGCATTAGGCCCCCAAAACTGGGGGTTTCAGCACCCAAAAAGAGGCATTAGGCCCCCAAAACTGGGGATTTTAGCCCCCAAAATGAGGCATTAGGCCCCCAAAACTGGGGATTTTAGCCCCCAAAATGAGGCATTAGGCCCCCAAAAGTGGGGGATCAAGCCTCTCATGTGAGACATTAGGCCCTCAAAACTGGGGGTTTCAGCACCCAAAAAGAGGCATTAGGCCCCCAAAATTGGGGGTTTTAGCGCCAAAAATGAGGCAACTCACCCTGCCGGGGGGGGACACGACCCATTTCTCCTCAGAAACGAGGCCAACCTGCCCCATGCTGGCCTGAGGACAGAGCCTCAGGGTGGTGGTACAGGCATGTGGGTGTCAGGGCCCCCACCGCTGCCTTGGGCCCTGCTTCCCAAGGGATGCTGCGATGCTTTCGGAGACTTCGGACCTGGCTGGAAAACAGCCTTCGCCCCCATCCTAACGAGCGAGCCTCGTCAAGAAAACTCATCAGCCTTTTGTGACTCCATCGTGTTTTCCTCCACCTCCCTCCTGAGGCCATTGTGTCAGGAAGAAAGATGGATATCTGCAAAAAAACAGAGACAAGATTACAGTTTTTTTATTTTTTTAGCCTTCTTTACCCTCACACACACATCCCATGGATGACTTCAGGTCCTGACACCGAGCTCAGGGCACCCATTTCCCTCATTTTTTCCCTCATATTTACCCCATCACCAGACCCTGGCCATCAGCAGGGTTTTGCCCCTAAACTCTGACAGGCCCACCCAAAAAAAGCCTTGCTCTTCCAAAAAACGCTTCAAAAGCAGCACCCAGCTGCAAAGAAACCCTCTCCTCTATGGCCAAAGAGCTTTTTTAGGCCTTTCAAACCCTGAAAAATGGCGCCTGCTGTTGTCTGCGTGGCAACAGAAGAGAAATTGAAGGACTGGAGTCTAGCGATGGAGGAGCCAAAGGGTTTGGGCTGGACTGAGCCAACCCCTGGCTCAAAACAGATCTCTTTCCAGAGACCCCACTGACCCCATAACTGCTTTCCTACAAGGACCGAGCCCCCCAGAATGATGCCGATGTGGATCACGCACCTCTTTTGCCACCTCTGATGACCTCCTTGCTATGCGGGGCGATCAAAGCCCGGGTTTTAGTGTGGCCAGAGCCACAAAATGGAGAACCCCGGCCTGGTTTTCGGTGCTTCGGGTCGGGCTGACGTTGGTGGTCTGGGCACGGGTGGCAGCGGGTGGGTGCTCTTGGTGCTGTGCATCGATAACATCTTCTTCTGAGGTTCTTGCAGCACCCTCCAGAAGGTCTCGGGCCTCGTTTTTAACAGTTCTTCCGCCTCGTCTCCTGGTGGCTGCAGCCTGAAGATCTTGTAGGCGGATTCCTCAGGGAGGCTGGCCTCTGAGCTCGCTGCTGATAACACGCTGATCACGGGAAATGACAGCGCTGTGGGGCCTCGAGGCCGGGGGAGCTTTCTTTCCGTTGTCATCAGCTTTTCTCCCTCACAGGGAGGAAATTTCCCCGCTCCTCCTCCTACTCTCCGCCTCTGGCTTAGGGTTGGGCCCTAAAATAACGATTGGTGGCCTGTATTGAAGGCTTCATTCTTCAAATGCGGCTCTGGCCTCTAAAGAGAGGGTTTGGGCCCCAAAAATGAGGCTTTTGACACTGGAAATGTAGGTTTTAGTCCCTCCAAATGGGGTTTTGTAGCCAAGAATTAGGCACCGGATCCTAAATATGAAGCTGGGAGCTGTAAAACAAGGCTTTCGTCACCGACAGTGAGGGTTTGGAGCCTGAAAATGGGGCTTTGAATGCTAAAAGTGAGTCTTTAGGCCACTAAATGAATGTTTGGGCCTAAGAATGGAGGTTTCAACCCCCAAAATGAGGCTTTGGGCCCTAAAATTGAGGATCCGGACATGAAAAATGCCGTTTGCAGCTTAAAAGGGAGGCTCTGGACTCAGTAACGCAGCTTTCAGCCATACGAATGAGGCTTTGGAGCCTAAAATGGGAGGTTTTATCCTAAAAATGACAAGATCCCAAACGGAGCCTCCAGGCCCTAAAACTACGGGGCTGAGCCCCCAAAAGGAGGCATTAGGCCCCCAAAACTGGGGGTTTTAGCCCCAAAAATGAGGCATTAGGCCCCCAAAACTGGGGGTTTTAGCCCCAAAAATGAGGCATTAGGCCCCCAAAACTGGGGATTTTGGCCCGGAAATGAGGCATTAGGCCCCCAAAACTGGGGATTTTGGCCCCCAAAATGAGACATTAGGCCCCCAAAACTGGGGGTTTTAGCCCCCAAAATGAGGCATTAGGCCCCCAAAACTGGGGATTTTAGCCCCCAAAATGGGCATTAGGCCCCCAAAACTGGGGGTTTTAGCTCCAAAAATGAGGCATTAGGCCCGCAAAACTGGAGATTTTGGCGAAAATGAGGCATTAGGCCCCCAAAACTGGGGATTTTAGACCCCAAAATGAGGCATTAGGCCCCCAAAACTGGGGGTTTCAGCACCCAAAAAGAGGCATTAGGCCCCCAAAATTGGGGGTTTTAGTGCCAAAAATGAGGCAACTCACCCTGCCGGGGGGGGACACAGCCCATTTCTCCTCAGAAACGAGGCCAACCTGCCCCATGCTGGCCTGAGGACAGAGCCTCAGGGTGGTGGTACAGGCATGTGGGTGTCAGGGCCCCCACCGCTGCCTTGGGCCCTGCTTCCCAAGGGATGCTGCGATGCTTTCGGAGACTTCGGACCTGGCTGGAAAACAGCCTTCGCCCCCATCCTAACGAGCGAGCCTCGTCAAGAAAACTCATCAGCCTTTTGTGACTCCATCGTGTTTTCCTCCACCTCCTTCCTGAGGCCATTGTGTCAGGAAGAAAGATGGATATCTGCAAAAAAACAGAGACAAGATTACAGTTTTTTTATTTTTTTAGCCTTCTTTACCCTCACACACACATCCCATGGATGACTTCAGGTCCTGACACCAAGCTCAGGGCACCCATTTCCCTCATTTTTTCCCTCATATTTACCCCATCACCAGACCCTGGCCATCAGCAGGGTTTTGCCCCTAAACTCTGACAGGCCCACCCAAAAAAAGCCTTGCTCTTCCAAAAAACGCTTCAAAAGCAGCACCCAGCTGCAAAGAAACCCTCTCCTCTATGGCCAAAGAGCTTTTTTAGGCCTTTCAAACCCTGAAAAATGGCGCCTGCTGTTGTCTGCGTGGCAACAGAAGAGAAATTGAAGGACTGGAGTCTAGCGATGGAGGAGCCAAAGGGTTTGGGCTGGACTGAGCCAACCCCTGGCTCAAAACAGATCTCTTTCCAGAGACCCCACTGACCCCATAACTGCTTTCCTACAAGGACCGAGCCCCCGAGAATGATGCCGATGTGGATCACGCACCTCTTTTGCCACCTCTGATGGCCTCCTTGCTATGCGGGGCGATCAAAGCCCGGGTTTTAGTGTGGCCAGAGCCACAAAATGGAGAACCCCGGCCTGGTTTTCGGTGCTTCGGGTCGGGCTGACGTTGGTGGTCTGGGCACGGGTGGCAGCGGGTGGGTGCTCTTGGTGCTGTGCATCGATAACATCTTCTTCTGAGGTTCTTGCAGCACCGTCCAGAAGGTCTCGGGCCTCGTTTTTAACAGTTCTTCCGCCTCGTCTCCTGGTGGCTGCAGCCTGAAGATCTTGTAGGCGGATTCCTCAGGGAGGCTGGCCTCTGAGCTCGCTGCTGATAACACGCTGATCACGGGAAATGACAGCGCTGTGGGGCCTCGAGGCCGGGGGAGCTTTCTTTCCGTTGTCATCAGCTTTTCTCCCTCACAGGGAGGAAATTTCCCCGCTCCTCCTCCTACTCTCCGCCTCTGGCTTAGGGTTGGGCCCTAAAATAACGATTGGTGGCCTGTATTGAAGGCTTCATTCTTCAAATGCGGCTCTGGCCTCTAAAGAGAGGGTTTGGGCCCCAAAAATGAGGCTTTTGACACTGGAAATGTAGGTTTTAGTCCCTCCAAATGGGGGTTTGTAGCCAAGAATTAGGCACCGGATCCTAAATATGAAGCTGGGAGCTGTAAAACAAGGCTTTCGTCACCGACAGTGAGGGTTTGGAGCCTGAAAATGGGGCTTTGAATGCTAAAAGTGAGTCTTTAGGCCACTAAATGAATGTTTGGGCCTAAGAATGGAGGTTTCAACCCCCAAAATGAGGCTTTGGGCCCTAAAATTGAGGATCCGGACATGAAAAATGCCGTTTGCAGCTTAGAAGGGAGGCTCTGGACTCAGTAATGCAGCTTTCAGCCATACGAATGAGGCTTTGGAGCCTAAAATGGGAGGTTTTATCCGAAAAATGACAAGATCCCAAACGGAGCCTCCGGGCCCTAAAACTACGGGGCTGAGCCCCCAAAAGGAGGCATTAGGCCCCCAAAACTGGGGGTTTTAGCCCCAAAAATGAGGCATTAGGCCCCCAAAACTGGGGGTTTTAGCCCCGAAAATGAGGCATTAGGCCCCCAAAACTGGGGGTTTTAGCCCCAAAAATGAGGCATTAGGCCCGCAAAACTGGGGATTTTGGCCCGAAAATGAGGCATTAGGCCCCTGAAACTGGGGATTTTAGCCCCAAAAATGAGGCATTAGGCCCCCAAAACTGGGGATTTTAGCCCCCAAAATGAGGCATTAGGCCCCCAAAACTGGGGATTTTAGCCCCCAAAATGAGGCATTAGGCCCCCAAAAGTGGGGGATCAAGCCTCTCATGTGAGACATTAGGCCCTCAAAACTGGGGGTTTCAGCACCCAAAAAGAGGCATTAGGCCCCCAAAATTGGGGGTTTTAGTGCCAAAAATGAGGCAACTCACCCTGCCGGGGGGGGACACGGCCCATTTCTCCTCCGAAACGAGGCCAACCTGCCCCATGCTGGCCTGAGGACAGAGCCTCAGGGTGGTGGTACAGGCATGTGGGTGTCAGGGCCCCCACCGCTGCCTTGGGCCCTGCTTCCCAAGGGATGCTGCGATGCTTTCGGAGACTTCGGACCTGGCTGGAAAACAGCCTTCGCCCCCATCCTAACGAGCGAGCCTCGTCAAGAAAACTCATCAGCCTTTTGTGACTCCATCGTGTTTTCCTCCACCTCCCTCCTGAGGCCATTGTGTCAGGAAGAAAGATGGATATCTGCAAAAAAACAGAGACAAGATTACAGTTTTTTTATTTTTTTAGCCTTCTTTACCCTCACACACACATCCCATGGATGACTTCAGGTCCTGACACCGAGCTCAGGGCACCCATTTCCCTCATTTTTTCCCTCATATTTACCCCATCACCAGACCCTGGCCATCAGCAGGGTTTTGCCCCTAAACTCTGACAGGCCCACCCAAAAAAAGCCTTGCTCTTCCAAAAAACGCTTCAAAAGCAGCACCCAGCTGCAAAGAAACCCTCTCCTCTATGGCCAAAGAGCTTTTTTAGGCCTTTCAAACCCTGAAAAATGGCGCCTGCTGTTGTCTGCGTGGCAACAGAAGAGAAATTGAAGGACTGGAGTCTAGCGATGGAGGAGCCAAAGGGTTTGGGCTGGACTGAGCCAACCCCTGGCTCAAAACAGATCTCTTTCCAGAGACCCCACTGACCCCATAACTGCTTTCCTACAAGGACCGAGCCCCCCAGAATGATGCCGATGTGGATCACGCACCTCTTTTGCCACCTCTGATGGCCTCCTTGCTATTCCGGGCGATCAAAGCCCGGGTTTTAGTGTGGCCAGGGCCACAAAATGGAGAACCCCGGCCTGGTTTTCGGTGCTTCGGGTCGGGCTGACGTTGGTGGTCTGGGCACGGGTGGCAGCGGGTGGGTGCTCTTGGTGCTGTGCATCGATAACATCTTCTTCTGAGGTTCTTGCAGCACCCTCCAGAAGGTCTCGGGCCTCGTTTTTAACAGTTCTTCCGCCTCGTCTCCTGGTGGCTGCAGCCTGAAGATCTTGTAGGCGGATTCCTCAGGGAGGCTGGCCTCTGAGCTCGCTGCTGATAACACGCTGATCACGGGAAATGACAGCGCTGTGGGGCCTCGAGGCCGGGGGAGCTTTCTTTCCGTTGTCATCAGCTTTTCTCCCTCACAGGGAGGAAATTTCCCCGCTCCTCCTCCTGCTCTCTGCCTCAAGGCTCCGTCTGTCTTTGCTCGTCCCGCCTTGCCTTTGGGCGCTGATTTTCTCTCCTTGCGAGGAGGCAGCCCCGGGATCACCGGCAGCCTGACAAAAGAACAAAGAAGCCACGATGGTTTTGGGGCCGCATCCTGTACCCCCATGCAGCACTTGATGCTGCAGCCCTGAAATCGGGGGGGCTCCTGGTGGCCTCATCCCCCCCGTCCAGAGCCTCCAGCCTCACCTGCAGGGAGCCTCCCCCGGCTTCTCCCTTTCACCCTGCTGGGCTGGGTGAAGAGAGGAGCCAGCAGCTGCTTTGTCTCTCCCAACTTGGCCGAGAAGAGGCAAAGCCCCTTCTTTCTTCTTCTCCTTGCTCCGGGCCTTCTGATGCTCCTGGGACGGTGTTTTATGCAGGATCTCCATTTCAAACCTGGCAAAAGAAGACATCAGCGTGACCCAGGGCACGCCACAATCACCCCTTTTCACAGGGCCATAAAGGCCCTGTCCCCAAGGACCGTTCTGGGAAATGGGCTCGCCCAGCAAAGAGGTCCAGGCCTCGATGGGAAGCAGACGTTGTCTGAATTCCTCCGTCTGCCCCATCAGATCCCACCATGTCCATTAGGTGGGGGATCTGCAATGGAGGAGCATGGAGATGGCAAATGTCCTCTGCCTGGCCAAGGCACTTGGTGGTGGAGGAGCCCAGGGCTCGGCTTGGTTGGCCACCCCAAGAGGAAGAGGTTGGCCGAGAGCTCCAACCCAAGAGGTCTTGGTGGGCCGAGGGCACCCCCACGTCCTTCAGGACGAGGGCGATGTTCTCCCCCTTCCCCAGGCAGCGAGAGATGAGGGACGTGGTGCCTCGCATGCAGTTCTCCGCTCTCTGCTGGGACATGCAGGCGTTGGCGGCCACCTCAGCCACTTTGAGGGGCTCCAGCTCCTTATGGCCTGGAAAACGACACGAGACGGATGCAGTCAGTCACCAGCAGCCCTTCCCCGCGTGTTTCCCAGGTGCTGCTCCTTGCAGTCATCAGCCAGAAAGGCTTTGCTTTGGGACCTGCTCCGTGCAGGGGACGCTTTGCTTTTTTTTTGGGAAGCATCTGAAATCCAGGGAGGGGATCATCCAGGCAGCAAGGGATTAACCCGACGTCTTACCTGGCAGGTACTCCTTGTCGTCCGTGAGGTTGTGGGTGATGACAAGATTCCTGGCCAGGCGGAACGTGGGCATCAGGAAAATCACAGTCTCGTTCCCATCCTTGACCCATCTGGGGACAACGTCGAAGGAGCCGAGGGCAGGAATTCGGACACCCTGCAAGCGGAAGAGAACAGAAGGGACGAAGCTTAAGGATCAACTGGAGGTGGCCTCATCCAGGGACGGTGGTTTGGGTCCTGCTGTGCCCTTCCCGCTCTTGGGAGCCAGGCTGAGGGGATCCAGGGGCTTCCAGCGACTGGGATCAGTGGGTCCCTGGGTAGGGACTTTTAGGGTGAGTTTCCCGCTTCTGAAGAGGGGAACGAGGGGGACGTGGCTGGCAACCCACCTGGCGCAGCTGGAGGTGTTCTTGGCTATAGACGGACACTGCATCCCAGACAGATATTCGCTCTGCAAGGCAAAGAAAAGCAGGTCACGCACCGCTTCCCATGGCTACCACCCTTCCATCACCCCAAGACCCGCAGTATGAAAAGAGCCGTCGCATCTCCGACCCCAAAAAGAGACCCCCCGCAGAGCCGGGTCCCCCCCACAGAAAGCCCCAAACGTGGGTCAGCCACGCTCCCGCGGTGCCGGGGGTGCCCGTACCTTTGGAGGTGATGTTGGGCATGAGGCACGAGCTCTGCATCCCGTCCCTTCTCCGTTTCACCCTGCTGGGCTGCTTCTTGCATGTCAAATGCTGTGCATCGATAACATCTTCTTCTGAGGTTCTTGCAGCACCCTCCAGAAGGTCTCGGGCCTCGTTTTTAACAGTTCTTCCGCCTCGTCTCCTGGTGGCTGCAGCCTGAAGATCTTGTAGGCGGATTCCTCAGGGAGGCTGGCCTCTGAGCTCGCTGCTGATAACACGCTGATCACGGGAAATGACAGCGCTGTGGGGCCTCGAGGCCGGGGGATCTTTCTTTCCGTTGTCATCAGCTTTTCTCCCTCACAGGGAGGAAATTTCCCCGCTCCTCCTCCTACTCTCCGCCTCTGGCTTAGGGTTGGGCCCTAAAATAACGATTGGTGGCCTGTATTGAAGGCTTCATTCTTCAAATGCGGCTCTGGCCTCTAAAGAGAGGGTTTGGGCCCCAAAAATGAGGCTTTTGACACTGGAAATGTAGGTTTTAGTCCCTCCAAATGGGGTTTTGTAGCCAAGAATTAGGCACCGGATCCTAAATATGAAGCTGGGAGCTGTAAAACAAGGCTTTCGTCACCGACAGTGAGGGTTTGGAGCCTGAAAATGGGGCTTTGAATGCTAAAAGTGAGTCTTTAGGCCACTAAATGAATGTTTGGGCCTAAGAATGGAGGTTTCAACCCCCAAAATGAGGCTTTGGGCCCTAAAATTGAGGATCCGGACATGAAAAATGCCGTTTGCAGCTTAGAAGGGAGGCTCTGGACTCAGTAATGCAGCTTTCAGCCATAGGAATGACGCTTTGGAGCCTAAAATGGGAGGTTTTATCCGAAAAATGACAAGATCCCAAACGGAGCCTCCGGGCCCTAAAACTACGGGGCTGAGCCCCCAAAAGGAGGCATTAGGCCCCCAAAACTGGGGGTTTTAGCCCCCAAAATGAGGCATTAGGCCCCCAAAACTGGGGGTTTTAGCCCCCAAAATGAGGCATTAGGCCCCCAAAACTGGGGATTTTGGCCCGAAAATGAGACATTAGGCCCCCAAAACTGGGGGTTTCAGCACCCAAAAAGAGGCATTAGGCCCCCAAAATTGGGGGTTTTAGTGCCAAAAATGAGGCAACTCACCCTGCCGGGGGGGGACACGACCCATTTCTCCTCAGAAACGAGGCCAACCTGCCCCATGCTGGCCTGAGGACAGAGCCTCAGGGTGGTGGTACAGGCATGTGGGTGTCAGGGCCCCCACCGCTGCCTTGGGCCCTGCTTCCCAAGGGATGCTGCGATGCTTTCGGAGACTTCGGACCTGGCTGGAAAACAGCCTTCGCCCCCATCCTAACGAGCGAGCCTCGTCAAGAAAACTCATCAGCCTTTTGTGACTCCATCGTGTTTTCCTCCACCTCCTTCCTGAGGCCATTGTGTCAGGAAGAAAGATGGATATCTGCAAAAAAACAGAGACAAGATTACAGTTTTTTTATTTTTTTAGCCTTCTTTACCCTCACACACACATCCCATGGATGACTTCAGGTCCTGACACCGAGCTCAGGGCACCCATTTCCCTCATTTTTTCCCTCATATTTACCCCATCACCAGACCCTGGCCATCAGCAGGGTTTTGCCCCTAAACTCTGACAGGCCCACCCAAAAAAAGCCTTGCTCTTCCAAAAAACGCTTCAAAAGCAGCACCCAGCTGCAAAGAAACCCTCTCCTCTATGGCCAAAGAGCTTTTTTAGGCCTTTCAAACCCTGAAAAATGGCGCCTGCTGTTGTCTGCGTGGCAACAGAAGAGAAATTGAAGGACTGGAGTCTAGCGATGGAGGAGCCAAAGGGTTTGGGCTGGACTGAGCCAACCCCTGGCTCAAAACAGATCTCTTTCCAGAGACCCCACTGAGCCCATAACTGCTTTCCTACAAGGACCGAGCCCCCCAGAATGATGCCGATGTGGATCACGCACCTCTTTTGCCACCTCTGATGGCCTCCTTGCTATGCGGGGCCATCAAAGCCCGGGTTTTAGTGTGGCCAGGGCCACAAAATGGAGAACCCCGGCCTGGTTTTCGGTGCTTCGGGTCGGGCTGACGTTGGTGGTCTGGGCACGGGTGGCAGCGGGTGGGTGCTCTTGGTGCTGTGCATCGATAACATCTTCTTCTGAGGTTCTTGCAGCACCGTCCAGAAGGTCTCGGGCCTCGTTTTTAACAGTTCTTCCGCCTCGTCTCCTGGTGGCTGCAGCCTGAAGATCTTGTAGGCGGATTCCTCAGGGAGGCTGGCCTCTGAGCTCGCTGCTGATAACACGCTGATCACGGGAAATGACAGCGCTGTGGGGCCTCGAGGCCGGGGGAGCTTTCTTTCCGTTGTCATCAGCTTTTCTCCCTCACAGGGAGGAAATTTCCCCGCTCCTCCTCCTACTCTCCGCCTCTGGCTTAGGGTTGGGCCCTAAAATAACGATTGGTGGCCTGTATTGAAGGCTTCATTCTTCAAATGCGGCTCTGGCCTCTAAAGAGAGGGTTTGGGCCCCAAAAATGAGGCTTTTGACACTGGAAATGTAGGTTTTAGTCCCTCCAAATGGGGGTTTGTAGCCAAGAATTAGGCACCAGATCCTAAATATGAAGCTGGGAGCTGTAAAACAAGGCTTTCGTCACCGACAGTGAGGGTTTGGAGCCTGAAAATGGGGCTTTGAATGCTAAAAGTGAGTCTTTAGGCCACTAAATGAATGTTTGGGCCTAAGAATGGAGGTTTCAACCCCCAAAATGAGGCTTTGGGCCCTAAAATTGAGGATCCGGACATGAAAAATGCCGTTTGCAGCTTAGAAGGGAGGCTCTGGACTCAGTAACGCAGCTTTCAGCCATACGAATGAGGCTTTGGAGCCTAAAATGGGAGGTTTTATCCGAAAAATGACAAGATCCCAAACGGAGCCTCCGGGCCCTAAAACTACGGGGCTGAGCCCCCAAAAGGAGGCATTAGGCCCCCAAAACTGGGGGTTTTAGCCCCAAAAATGAGGCATTAGGCCCCCAAAACTGGGGGTTTTAGCCCCGAAAATGAGGCATTAGGCCCCCAAAACTGGGGGTTTTAGCCCCAAAAATGAGGCATTAGGCCCGCAAAACTGGGGATTTTGGCCCGAAAATGAGGCATTAGGCCCCTGAAACTGGGGATTTTAGCCCCAAAAATGAGGCATTAGGCCCCCAAAACTGGGGATTTTGCCCGAAAATGAGGCATTAGGCCCCCAAAACTGGGGATTTTAGCCCCCAAAATGAGGCATTAGGCCCCCAAAACTGGGGGATCAAGCCTCTCATGTGAGACATTAGGCCCTCAAAACTGGGGGTTTCAGCACCCAAAAAGAGGCATTAGGCCCCCAAAATTGGGGGTTTTAGTGCCAAAAATGAGGCAACTCACCCTGCCGGGGGGGGACACGGCCCATTTCTCCTCCGAAACGAGGCCAACCTGCCCCATGCTGGCCTGAGGACAGAGCCTCAGGGTGGTGGTACAGGCATGTGGGTGTCAGGGCCCCCACCGCTGCCTTGGGCCCTGCTTCCCAAGGGATGCTGCGATGCTTTCGGAGACTTCGGACCTGGCTGGAAAACAGCCTTCGCCCCCATCCTAACGAGCGAGCCTCGTCAAGAAAACTCATCAGCCTTTTGTGACTCCATCGTGTTTTCCTCCACCTCCCTCCTGAGGCCATTGTGTCAGGAAGAAAGATGGATATCTGCAAAAAAACAGAGACAAGATTACAGTTTTTTTATTTTTTTAGCCTTCTTTACCCTCACACACACATCCCATGGATGACTTCAGGTCCTGACACCGAGCTCAGGGCACCCATTTCCCTCATTTTTTCCCTCATATTTACCCCATCACCAGACCCTGGCCATCAGCAGGGTTTTGCCCCTAAACTCTGACAGGCCCACCCAAAAAAAGCCTTGCTCTTCCAAAAAACGCTTCAAAAGCAGCACCCAGCTGCAAAGAAACCCTCTCCTCTATGGCCAAAGAGCTTTTTTAGGCCTTTCAAACCCTGAAAAATGGCGCCTGCTGTTGTCTGCGTGGCAACAGAAGAGAAATTGAAGGACTGGAGTCTAGCGATGGAGGAGCCAAAGGGTTTGGGCTGGACTGAGCCAACCCCTGGCTCAAAACAGATCTCTTTCCAGAGACCCCACTGACCCCATAACTGCTTTCCTACAAGGACCGAGCCCCCCAGAATGATGCCGATGTGGATCACGCACCTCTTTTGCCACCTCTGATGGCCTCCTTGCTATTCCGGGCGATCAAAGCCCGGGTTTTAGTGTGGCCAGGGCCACAAAATGGAGAACCCCGGCCTGGTTTTCGGTGCTTCGGGTCGGGCTGACGTTGGTGGTCTGGGCACGGGTGGCAGCGGGTGGGTGCTCTTGGTGCTGTGCATCGATAACATCTTCTTCTGAGGTTCTTGCAGCACCGTCCAGAAGGTCTCGGGCCTCGTTTTTAACAGTTCTTCCGCCTCGTCTCCTGGTGGCTGCAGCCTGAAGATCTTGTAGGCGGATTCCTCAGGGAGGCTGGCCTCTGAGCTCGCTGCTGATAACACGCTGATCACGGGAAATGACAGCGCTGTGGGGCCTCGAGGCCGGGGGAGCTTTCTTTCCGTTGTCATCAGCTTTTCTCCCTCACAGGGAGGAAATTTCCCCGCTCCTCCTCCTGCTCTCTGCCTCAAGGCTCCGTCTGTCTTTGCTCGTCCCGCCTTGCCTTTGGGCGCTGATTTTCTCTCCTTGCGAGGAGGCAGCCCCGGGATCACCGGCAGCCTGACAAAAGAACAAAGAAGCCACGATGGTTTTGGGGCCGCATCCTGTACCCCCATGCAGCACTTGATGCTGCAGCCCTGAAATCGGGGGGGCTCCTGGTGGCCTCATCCCCCCCGTCCGGAGCCTCCAGCCTCACCTGCAGGGAGCCTCCCCCGGCTTCTCCCTTTCACCCTGCTGGGCTGGGTGAAGAGAGGAGCCAGCAGCTGCTTTGTCTCTCCCAACTTGGCCGAGAAGAGGCAAAGCCCCTTCTTTCTTCTTCTCCTTGCTCCGGGCCTTCTGATGCTCCTGGGACGGTGTTTTATGCAGGATCTCCATTTCAAACCTGGCAAAAGAAGACATCAGCGTGACCCAGGGCACGCCACAATCACCCCTTTTCACAGGGCCATAAAGGCCCTGTCCCCAAGGACCGTTCTGGGAAATGGGCTCACCCAGCAAAGAGGTCCAGGCCTCGATGGGAAGCAGACGTTGTCTGAATTCCTCCGTCTGCCCCATCAGATCCCACCATGTCCATTAGGTGGGGGATCTGCAATGGAGGAGCATGGAGATGGCAAATGTCCTCTGCCTGGCCAAGGCACTTGGTGGTGGAGGAGCCCAGGGCTCGGCTTGGTTGGCCACCCCAAGAGGAAGAGGTTGGCCGAGAGCTCCAACCCAAGAGGTCTTGGTGGGCCGAGGGCACCCCCACGTCCTTCAGGACGAGGGCGATGTTCTCCCCCTTCCCCAGGCAGCGAGAGATGAGGGACGTGGTGCCTCGCATGTAGTTCTCCGCTCTCTGCTGGGACATGCAGGCGTTGGCGGCCACCTCAGCCACTTTGAGGGGCTCCAGCTCCTTATGGCCTGGAAAACGACACGAGACGGATGCAGTCAGTCACCAGCAGCCCTTCCCCGCGTGTTTCCCAGGTGCTGCTCCTTGCAGTCATCAGCCAGAAAGGCTTTGCTTTGGGACCTGCTCCGTGCAGGGGACGCTTTGCTTTTTTTTTGGGAAGCATCTGAAATCCAGGGAGGGGATCATCCAGGCAGCAAGGGATTAACCCGACGTCTTACCTGGCAGGTACTCCTTGTCGTCCGTGAGGTTGTGGGTGATGACAAGATTCCTGGCCAGGCGGAACGTGGGCATCAGGAAAATCACAGTCTCGTTCCCATCCTTGACCCATCTGGGGACAACGTCGAAGGAGCCGAGGGCAGGAATTCGGACACCCTGCAAGCGGAAGAGAACAGAAGGGACGAAGCTTAAGGATCAACTGGAGGTGGCCTCATCCAGGGACGGTGGTTTGGGTCCTGCTGTGCCCTTCCCGCTCTTGGGAGCCAGGCTGAGGGGATCCAGGGGCTTCCAGCGACTGGGATCAGTGGGTCCCTGGGTAGGGACTTTTAGGGTGAGTTTCCCGCTTCTGAAGAGGGGAACGAGGGGGACGTGGCTGGCAACCCACCTGGCGCAGCTGGAGGTGTTCTTGGCTATAGACGGACACTGCATCCCAGACAGATATTCGCTCTGCAAGGCAAAGAAAAGCAGGTCACGCACCGCTTCCCGTGGCTACCACCCTTCCATCACCCCAAGACCCGCAGTATGAAAAGAGCCGTCGCATCTCCGACCCCAAAAAGAGACCCCCCGCAGAGCCGGGTCCCCCCCACAGAAAGCCCCAAACGTGGGTCAGCCACGCTCCCGCGGTGCCGGGGGTGCCCGTACCTTTGGAGGTGATGTTGGGCATGAGGCACGAGCTCTGCATCCCGTCCCTTCTCCGTTTCACCCTGCTGGGCTGCTTCTTGCATGTCAAATGCTGTGCATCGATAACATCTTCTTCTGAGGTTCTTGCAGCACCCTCCAGAAGGTCTCGGGCCTCGTTTTTAACAGTTCTTCCGCCTCGTCTCCTGGTGGCTGCAGCCTGAAGATGTTGTAGGCGGATTCCTCAGGGAGGCTGGCCTCTGAGCTCGCTGCTGATAACACGCTGATCACGGGAAATGACAGCGCTGTGGGGCCTCGAGGCCGGGGGATCTTTCTTTCCGTTGTCATCAGCTTTTCTCCCTCACAGGGAGGAAATTTCCCCGCTCCTCCTCCTACTCTCCGCCTCTGGCTTAGGGTTGGGCCCTAAAATAACGATTGGTGGCCTGTATTGAAGGCTTCATTCTTCAAATGCGGCTCTGGCCTCTAAAGAGAGGGTTTGGGCCCCAAAAATGAGGCTTTTGACACTGGAAATGTAGGTTTTAGTCCCTCCAAATGGGGTTTTGTAGCCAAGAATTAGGCACCGGATCCTAAATATGAAGCTGGGAGCTGTAAAACAAGGCTTTCGTCACCGACAGTGAGGGTTTGGAGCCTGAAAATGGGGCTTTGAATGCTAAAAGTGAGTCTTTAGGCCACTAAATGAATGTTTGGGCCTAAGAATGGAGGTTTCAACCCCCAAAATGAGGCTTTGGGCCCTAAAATTGAGGATCCGGACATGAAAAATGCCGTTTGCAGCTTAGAAGGGAGGCTCTGGACTCAGTAATGCAGCTTTCAGCCATACGAATGACGCTTTGGAGCCTAAAATGGGAGGTTTTATCCGAAAAATGACAAGATCCCAAACGGAGCCTCCGGGCCCTAAAACTACGGGGCTGAGCCCCCAAAAGGAGGCATTAGGCCCCCAAAACTGGGGGTTTTAGCCCCCAAAATGAGGCATTAGGCCCCCAAAACTGGGGGTTTTAGCCCCCAAAATGAGGCATTAGGCCCCCAAAACTGGGGATTTTGGCCTGAAAATGAGACATTAGGCCCCCAAAACTGGGGATTTTAGCCCCCAAAATGAGGCATTAGGCCCCCAAAACTGGGGGATCAAGCCTCTCATGTGAGACATTAGGCCCTCAAAACTGGGGGTTTCAGCACCCAAAAAGAGGCATTAGGCCCCCAAAATTGGGGGTTTTAGTGCCAAAAATGAGGCAACTCACCCTGCCGGGGGGGGACACGGCCCATTTCTCCTCCGAAACGAGGCCAACCTGCCCCATGCTGGCCTGAGGACAGAGCCTCAGGGTGGTGGTACAGGCATGTGGGTGTCAGGGCCCCCACCGCTGCCTTGGGCCCTGCTTCCCAAGGGATGCTGCGATGCTTTCGGAGACTTCGGACCTGGCTGGAAAACAGCCTTCGCCCCCATCCTAACGAGCGAGCCTCGTCAAGAAAACTCATCAGCCTTTTGTGACTCCATCGTGTTTTCCTCCACCTCCCTCCTGAGGCCATTGTGTCAGGAAGAAAGATGGATATCTGCAAAAAAACAGAGACAAGATTACAGTTTTTTTATTTTTTTAGCCTTCTTTACCCTCACACACACATCCCATGGATGACTTCAGGTCCTGACACCGAGCTCAGGGCACCCATTTCCCTCATTTTTTCCCTCATATTTACCCCATCACCAGACCCTGGCCATCAGCAGGGTTTTGCCCCTAAACTCTGACAGGCCCACCCAAAAAAAGCCTTGCTCTTCCAAAAAACGCTTCAAAAGCAGCACCCAGCTGCAAAGAAACCCTCTCCTCTATGGCCAAAGAGCTTTTTTAGGCCTTTCAAACCCTGAAAAATGGCGCCTGCTGTTGTCTGCGTGGCAACAGAAGAGAAATTGAAGGACTGGAGTCTAGCGATGGAGGAGCCAAAGGGTTTGGGCTGGACTGAGCCAACCCCTGGCTCAAAACAGATCTCTTTCCAGAGACCCCACTGACCCCATAACTGCTTTCCTACAAGGACCGAGCCCCCCAGAATGATGCCGATGTGGATCACGCACCTTTTTTGCCACCTCTGATGGCCTCCTTGCTATACGGGGCCATCAAAGCCCGGGTTTTAGTGTGGCCAGGGCCACAAAATGGAGAACCCCGGCCTGGTTTTCGGTGCTTCGGGTCGGGCTGACGTTGGTGGTCTGGGCACGGGTGGCAGCGGGTGGGTGCTCTTGGTGCTGTGCATCGATAACATCTTCTTCTGAGGATCTTGCAGCACCGTCCAGAAGGTCTCGGGCCTCGTTTTTAACAGTTCTTCCGCCTCGTCTCCTGGTGGCTGCAGCCTGAAGATGTTGTAGGCGGATTCCTCAGGGAGGCTGGCCTCTGAGCTCGCTGCTGATAACACGCTGATCACGGGAAATGACAGCGCTGTGGGGCCTCGAGGCCGGGGGAGCTTTCTTTCCGTTGTCATCAGCTTTTCTCCCTCACAGGGAGGAAATTTCCCCGCTCCTCCTCCTGCTCTCTGCCTCAAGGCTCCGTCTGTCTTTGCTCGTCCCGCCTTGCCTTTGGGCGCTGATTTTCTCTCCTTGCGAGGAGGCAGCCCCGGGATCACCGGCAGCCTGACAAAAGAACAAAGAAGCCACGATGGTTTTGGGGCCGCATCCTGTACCCCCATGCAGCACTTGATGCTGCAGCCCTGAAATCGGGGGGGCTCCTGGTGGCCTCATCCCCCCCGTCCGGAGCCTCCAGCCTCACCTGCAGGGAGCCTCCCCCGGCTTCTCCCTTTCACCCTGCTGGGCTGGGTGAAGAGAGGAGCCAGCAGCTGCTTTGTCTCTCCCAACTTGGCCGAGAAGAGGCAAAGCCCCTTCTTTCTTCTTCTCCTTGCTCCGGGCCTTCTGATGCTCCTGGGACGGTGTTTTATGCAGGATCTCCATTTCAAACCTGGCAAAAGAAGACATCAGCGTGACCCAGGGCACGCCACAATCACCCCTTTTCACAGGGCCATAAAGGCCCTGTCCCCAAGGACCGTTCTGGGAAATGGGCTCGCCCAGCAAAGAGGTCCAGGCCTCGATGGGAAGCAGACGTTGTCTGAATTCCTCCGTCTGCCCCATCAGATCCCACCATGTCCATTAGGTGGGGGATCTGCAATGGAGGAGCATGGAGATGGCAAATGTCCTCTGCCTGGCCAAGGCACTTGGTGGTGGAGGAGCCCAGGGCTCGGCTTGGTTGGCCACCCCAAGAGGAAGAGGTTGGCCGAGAGCTCCAACCCAAGAGGTCTTGGTGGGCCGAGGGCACCCCCACGTCCTTCAGGACGAGGGCGATGTTCTCCCCCTTCCCCAGGCAGCGAGAGATGAGGGACGTGGTGCCTCGCATGCAGTTCTCCGCTCTCTGCTGGGACATGCAGGCGTTGGCGGCCACCTCAGCCACTTTGAGGGGCTCCAGCTCCTTATGGCCTGGAAAACGACACGAGACGGATGCAGTCAGTCACCAGCAGCCCTTCCCCGCGTGTTTCCCAGGTGCTGCTCCTTGCAGTCATCAGCCAGAAAGGCTTTGCTTTGGGACCTGCTCCGTGCAGGGGACGCTTTGCTTTTTTTTTGGGAAGCATCTGAAATCCAGGGAGGGGATCATCCAGGCAGCAAGGGATTAACCCGACGTCTTACCTGGCAGGTACTCCTTGTCGTCCGTGAGGTTGTGGGTGATGACAAGATTCCTGGCCAGGCGGAACGTGGGCATCAGGAAAATCACAGTCTCGTTCCCATCCTTGACCCATCTGGGGACAACGTCGAAGGAGCCGAGGGCAGGAATTCGGACACCCTGCAAGCGGAAGAGAACAGAAGGGACGAAGCTTAAGGATCAACTGGAGGTGGCCTCATCCAGGGACGGTGGTTTGGGTCCTGCTGTGCCCTTCCCGCTCTTGGGAGCCAGGCTGAGGGGATCCAGGGGCTTCCAGCGACTGGGATCAGTGGGTCCCTGGGTAGGGACTTTTAGGGTGAGTTTCCCGCTTCTGAAGAGGGGAACGAGGGGGACGTGGCTGGCAACCCACCTGGCGCAGCTGGAGGTGTTCTTGGCTATAGACGGACACTGCATCCCAGACAGATATTCGCTCTGCAAGGCAAAGAAAAGCAGGTCACGCACCGCTTCCCGTGGCTACCACCCTTCCATCACCCCAAGACCCGCAGTATGAAAAGAGCCGTCGCATCTCCGACCCCAAAAAGAGACCCCCCGCAGAGCCGGGTCCCCCCCACAGAAAGCCCCAAACGTGGGTCAGCCACGCTCCCGCGGTGCCGGGGGTGCCCGTACCTTTGGAGGTGATGTTGGGCATGAGGCACGAGCTCTGCATCCCGTCCCTTCTCCGTTTCACCCTGCTGGGCTGCTTCTTGCATGTCAAATGCTGTGCATCGATAACATCTTCTTCTGAGGTTCTTGCAGCACCCTCCAGAAGGTCTCGGGCCTCGTTTTTAACAGTTCTTCCGCCTCGTCTCCTGGTGGCTGCAGCCTGAAGATCTTGTAGGCGGATTCCTCAGGGAGGCTGGCCTCTGAGCTCGCTGCTGATAACACGCTGATCACGGGAAATGACAGCGCTGTGGGGCCTCGAGGCCGGGGGAGCTTTCTTTCCGTTGTCATCAGCTTTTCTCCCTCACAGGGAGGAAATTTCCCCGCTCCTCCTCCTACTCTCCGCCTCTGGCTTAGGGTTGGGCCCTAAAATAACGATTGGTGGCCTGTATTGAAGGCTTCATTCTTCAAATGCGGCTCTGGCCTCTAAAGAGAGGGTTTGGGCCCCAAAAATGAGGCTTTTGACACTGGAAATGTAGGTTTTAGTCCCTCCAAATGGGGTTTTGTAGCCAAGAATTAGGCACCGGATCCTAAATATGAAGCTGGGAGCTGTAAAACAAGGCTTTCGTCACCGACAGTGAGGGTTTGGAGCCTGAAAATGGGGCTTTGAATGCTAAAAGTGAGTCTTTAGGCCACTAAATGAATGTTTGGGCCTAAGAATGGAGGTTTCAACCCCCAAAATGAGGCTTTGGGCCCTAAAATTGAGGATCCGGACATGAAAAATGCCGTTTGCAGCTTAGAAGGGAGGCTCTGGACTCAGTAATGCAGCTTTCAGCCATACGAATGACGCTTTGGAGCCTAAAATGGGAGGTTTTATCCGAAAAATGACAAGATCCCAAACGGAGCCTCCGGGCCCTAAAACTACGGGGCTGAGCCCCCAAAAGGAGGCATTAGGCCCCCAAAACTGGGGGTTTTAGCCCCCAAAATGAGGCATTAGGCCCCCAAAACTGGGGGTTTTAGCCCCCAAAATGAGGCATTAGGCCCCCAAAACTGGGGATTTTGGCCCGAAAATGAGACATTAGGCCCCCAAAACTGGGGATTTTAGCCCCCAAAATGAGGCATTAGGCCCCCAAAACTGGGGGATCAAGCCTCTCATGTGAGACATTAGGCCCTCAAAACTGGGGGTTTCAGCACCCAAAAAGAGGCATTAGGCCCCCAAAATTGGGGGTTTTAGTGCCAAAAATGAGGCAACTCACCCTGCCGGGGGGGGACACGGCCCATTTCTCCTCCGAAACGAGGCCAACCTGCCCCATGCTGGCCTGAGGACAGAGCCTCAGGGTGGTGGTACAGGCATGTGGGTGTCAGGGCCCCCACCGCTGCCTTGGGCCCTGCTTCCCAAGGGATGCTGCGATGCTTTCGGAGACTTCGGACCTGGCTGGAAAACAGCCTTCGCCCCCATCCTAACGAGCGAGCCTCGTCAAGAAAACTCATCAGCCTTTTGTGACTCCATCGTGTTTTCCTCCACCTCCCTCCTGAGGCCATTGTGTCAGGAAGAAAGATGGATATCTGCAAAAAAACAGAGACAAGATTACAGTTTTTTTATTTTTTTAGCCTTCTTTACCCTCACACACACATCCCATGGATGACTTCAGGTCCTGACACCGAGCTCAGGGCACCCATTTCCCTCATTTTTTCCCTCATATTTACCCCATCACCAGACCCTGGCCATCAGCAGGGTTTTGCCCCTAAACTCTGACAGGCCCACCCAAAAAAAGCCTTGCTCTTCCAAAAAATGCTTCAAAAGCAGCACCCAGCTGCAAAGAAACCCTCTCCTCTATGGCCAAAGAGCTTTTTTAGGCCTTTCAAACCCTGAAAAATGGCGCCTGCTGTTGTCTGCGTGGCAACAGAAGAGAAATTGAAGGACTGGAGTCTAGCGATGGAGGAGCCAAAGGGTTTGGGCTGGACTGAGCCAACCCCTGGCTCAAAACAGATCTCTTTCCAGAGACCCCACTGACCCCATAACTGCTTTCCTACAAGGACCGAGCCCCCCAGAATGATGCCGATGTGGATCACGCACCTTTTTTGCCACCTCTGATGGCCTCCTTGCTATACGGGGCCATCAAAGCCCGGGTTTTAGTGTGGCCAGGGCCACAAAATGGAGAACCCCGGCCTGGTTTTCGGTGCTTCGGGTCGGGCTGACGTTGGTGGTCTGGGCACGGGTGGCAGCGGGTGGGTGCTCTTGGTGCTGTGCATCGATAACATCTTCTTCTGAGGATCTTGCAGCACCGTCCAGAAGGTCTCGGGCCTCGTTTTTAACAGTTCTTCCGCCTCGTCTCCTGGTGGCTGCAGCCTGAAGATCTTGTAGGCGGATTCCTCAGGGAGGCTGGCCTCTGAGCTCGCTGCTGATAACACGCTGATCACGGGAAATGACAGCGCTGTGGGGCCTCGAGGCCGGGGGATCTTTCTTTCCGTTGTCATCAGCTTTTCTCCCTCACAGGGAGGAAATTTCCCCGCTCCTCCTCCTGCTCTCTGCCTCAAGGCTCCGTCTGTCTTTGCTCGTCCCGCCTTGCCTTTGGGCGCTGATTTTCTCTCCTTGCGAGGAGGCAGCCCCGGGATCACCGGCAGCCTGACAAAAGAACAAAGAAGCCACGATGGTTTTGGGGCCGCATCCTGTACCCCCATGCAGCACTTGATGCTGCAGCCCTGAAATCGGGGGGGCTCCTGGTGGCCTCATCCCCCCCGTCCGGAGCCTCCAGCCTCACCTGCAGGGAGCCTCCCCCGGCTTCTCCCTTTCACCCTGCTGGGCTGGGTGAAGAGAGGAGCCAGCAGCTGCTTTGTCTCTCCCAACTTGGCCGAGAAGAGGCAAAGCCCCTTCTTTCTTCTTCTCCTTGCTCCGGGCCTTCTGATGCTCCTGGGACGGTGTTTTATGCAGGATCTCCATTTCAAACCTGGCAAAAGAAGACATCAGCGTGACCCAGGGCACGCCACAATCACCCCTTTTCACAGGGCCATAAAGGCCCTGTCCCCAAGGACCGTTCTGGGAAATGGGCTCGCCCAGCAAAGAGGTCCAGGCCTCGATGGGAAGCAGACGTTGTCTGAATTCCTCCGTCTGCCCCATCAGATCCCACCATGTCCATTAGGTGGGGGATCTGCAATGGAGGAGCATGGAGATGGCAAATGTCCTCTGCCTGGCCAAGGCACTTGGTGGTGGAGGAGCCCAGGGCTCGGCTTGGTTGGCCACCCCAAGAGGAAGAGGTTGGCCGAGAGCTCCAACCCAAGAGGTCTTGGTGGGCCGAGGGCACCCCCACGTCCTTCAGGACGAGGGCGATGTTCTCCCCCTTCCCCAGGCAGCGAGAGATGAGGGACGTGGTGCCTCGCATGCAGTTCTCCGCTCTCTGCTGGGACATGCAGGCGTTGGCGGCCACCTCAGCCACTTTGAGGGGCTCCAGCTCCTTATGGCCTGGAAAACGACACGAGACGGATGCAGTCAGTCACCAGCAGCCCTTCCCCGCGTGTTTCCCAGGTGCTGCTCCTTGCAGTCATCAGCCAGAAAGGCTTTGCTTTGGGACCTGCTCCGTGCAGGGGACGCTTTGCTTTTTTTTTGGGAAGCATCTGAAATCCAGGGAGGGGATCATCCAGGCAGCAAGGGATTAACCCGACGTCTTACCTGGCAGGTACTCCTTGTCGTCCGTGAGGTTGTGGGTGATGACAAGATTCCTGGCCAGGCGGAACGTGGGCATCAGGAAAATCACAGTCTCGTTCCCATCCTTGACCCATCTGGGGACAACGTCGAAGGAGCCGAGGGCAGGAATTCGGACACCCTGCAAGCGGAAGAGAACAGAAGGGACGAAGCTTAAGGATCAACTGGAGGTGGCCTCATCCAGGGACGGTGGTTTGGGTCCTGCTGTGCCCTTCCCGCTCTTGGGAGCCAGGCTGAGGGGATCCAGGGGCTTCCAGCGACTGGGATCAGTGGGTCCCTGGGTAGGGACTTTTAGGGTGAGTTTCCCGCTTCTGAAGAGGGGAACGAGGGGGACGTGGCTGGCAACCCACCTGGCGCAGCTGGAGGTGTTCTTGGCTATAGACGGACACTGCATCCCAGACAGATATTCGCTCTGCAAGGCAAAGAAAAGCAGGTCACGCACCGCTTCCCGTGGCTACCACCCTTCCATCACCCCAAGACCCGCAGTATGAAAAGAGCCGTCGCATCTCCGACCCCAAAAAGAGACCCCCCGCAGAGCCGGGTCCCCCCCACAGAAAGCCCCAAACGTGGGTCAGCCACGCTCCCGCGGTGCCGGGGGTGCCCGTACCTTTGGAGGTGATGTTGGGCATGAGGCACGAGCTCTGCATCCCGTCCCTTCTCCGTTTCACCCTGCTGGGCTGCTTCTTGCATGTCAAATGCTGTGCATCGATAACATCTTCTTCTGAGGTTCTTGCAGCACCCTCCAGAAGGTCTCGGGCCTCGTTTTTAACAGTTCTTCCGCCTCGTCTCCTGGTGGCTGCAGCCTGAAGATCTTGTAGGCGGATTCCTCAGGGAGGCTGGCCTCTGAGCTCGCTGCTGATAACACGCTGATCACGGGAAATGACAGCGCTGTGGGGCCTCGAGGCCGGGGGAGCTTTCTTTCCGTTGTCATCAGCTTTTCTCCCTCACAGGGAGGAAATTTCCCCGCTCCTCCTCCTACTCTCCGCCTCTGGCTTAGGGTTGGGCCCTAAAATAACGATTGGTGGCCTGTATTGAAGGCTTCATTCTTCAAATGCGGCTCTGGCCTCTAAAGAGAGGGTTTGGGCCCCAAAAATGAGGCTTTTGACACTGGAAATGTAGGTTTTAGTCCCTCCAAATGGGGTTTTGTCGCCAAGAATTAGGCACCGGATCCTAAATATGAAGCTGGGAGCTGTAAAACAAGGCTTTCGTCACCGACAGTGAGGGTTTGGAGCCTGAAAATGGGGCTTTGAATGCTAAAAGTGAGTCTTTAGGCCACTAAATGAATGTTTGGGCCTAAGAATGGAGGTTTCAACCCCCAAAATGAGGCTTTGGGCCCTAAAATTGAGGATCCGGACATGAAAAATGCCGTTTGCAGCTTAGAAGGGAGGCTCTGGACTCAGTAATGCAGCTTTCAGCCATACGAATGACGCTTTGGAGCCTAAAATGGGAGGTTTTATCCGAAAAATGACAAGATCCCAAACGGAGCCTCCGGGCCCTAAAACTACGGGGCTGAGCCCCCAAAAGGAGGCATTAGGCCCCCAAAACTGGGGGTTTTAGCCCCCAAAATGAGGCATTAGGCCCCCAAAACTGGGGGTTTTAGCCCCCAAAATGAGGCATTAGGCCCCCAAAACTGGGGATTTTGGCCCGAAAATGAGACATTAGGCCCCCAAAACTGGGGATTTTAGCCCCCAAAATGAGGCATTAGGCCCCCAAAACTGGGGGATCAAGCCTCTCATGTGAGACATTAGGCCCTCAAAACTGGGGGTTTCAGCACCCAAAAAGAGGCATTAGGCCCCCAAAATTGGGGGTTTTAGTGCCAAAAATGAGGCAACTCACCCTGCCGGGGGGGGACACGGCCCATTTCTCCTCCGAAACGAGGCCAACCTGCCCCATGCTGGCCTGAGGACAGAGCCTCAGGGTGGTGGTACAGGCATGTGGGTGTCAGGGCCCCCACCGCTGCCTTGGGCCCTGCTTCCCAAGGGATGCTGCGATGCTTTCGGAGACTTCGGACCTGGCTGGAAAACAGCCTTCGCCCCCATCCTAACGAGCGAGCCTCGTCAAGAAAACTCATCAGCCTTTTGTGACTCCATCGTGTTTTCCTCCACCTCCCTCCTGAGGCCATTGTGTCAGGAAGAAAGATGGATATCTGCAAAAAAACAGAGACAAGATTACAGTTTTTTTATTTTTTTAGCCTTCTTTACCCTCACACACACATCCCATGGATGACTTCAGGTCCTGACACCGAGCTCAGGGCACCCATTTCCCTCATTTTTTCCCTCATATTTACCCCATCACCAGACCCTGGCCATCAGCAGGGTTTTGCCCCTAAACTCTGACAGGCCCACCCAAAAAAAGCCTTGCTCTTCCAAAAAATGCTTCAAAAGCAGCACCCAGCTGCAAAGAAACCCTCTCCTCTATGGCCAAAGAGCTTTTTTAGGCCTTTCAAACCCTGAAAAATGGCGCCTGCTGTTGTCTGCGTGGCAACAGAAGAGAAATTGAAGGACTGGAGTCTAGCGATGGAGGAGCCAAAGGGTTTGGGCTGGACTGAGCCAACCCCTGGCTCAAAACAGATCTCTTTCCAGAGACCCCACTGAGCCCATAACTGCTTTCCTACAAGGACCGAGCCCCCCAGAATGATGTCGATGTGGATCACGCACCTTTTTTGCCACCTCTGATGGCCTCCTTGCTATGCGGGGCCATCAAAGCCCGGGTTTTAGTGTGGCCAGGGCCACAAAATGGAGAACCCCGGCCTGGTTTTCGGTGCTTCGGGTCGGGCTGACGTTGGTGGTCTGGGCACGGGTGGCAGCGGGTGGGTGCTCTTGGTGCTGTGCATCGATAACATCTTCTTCTGAGGTTCTTGCAGCACCCTCCAGAAGGTCTCGGGCCTCGTTTTTAACAGTTCTTCCGCCTCGTCTCCTGGTGGCTGCAGCCTGAAGATGTTGTAGGCGGATTCCTCAGGGAGGCTGGCCTCTGAGCTCGCTGCTGATAACACGCTGATCACGGGAAATGACAGCGCTGTGGGGCCTCGAGGCCGGGGGAGCTTTCTTTCCGTTGTCATCAGCTTTTCTCCCTCACAGGGAGGAAATTTCCCCGCTCCTCCTCCTGCTCTCTGCCTCAAGGCTCCGTCTGTCTTTGCTCGTCCCGCCTTGCCTTTGGGCGCTGATTTTCTCTCCTTGCGAGGAGGCAGCCCCGGGATCACCGGCAGCCTGACAAAAGAACAAAGAAGCCACGATGGTTTTGGGGCCGCATCCTGTACCCCCATGCAGCACTTGATGCTGCAGCCCTGAAATCGGGGGGGCTCCTGGTGGCCTCATCCCCCCCGTCCGGAGCCTCCAGCCTCACCTGCAGGGAGCCTCCCCCGGCTTCTCCCTTTCACCCTGCTGGGCTGGGTGAAGAGAGGAGCCAGCAGCTGCTTTGTCTCTCCCAACTTGGCTGAGAAGAGGCAAAGCCCCTTCTTTCTTCTTCTCCTTGCTCCAGGCTTTGTGATGCTCCTGGGGTGGTGTTTTGCGCATGCTCTCCATTTCAAACCTGGCAAAAGAAGACATCAGCGTGACCCAGGGCACGCCACAATCACCCCTTTTCACAGGGCCATAAAGGCCCTGTCCCCAAGGACCGTTCTGGGAAATGGGCTCGCCCAGCAAAGAGGTCCAGGCCTCGATGGGAAGCAGACGTTGTCTGAATTCCTCCGTCTGCCCCATCAGATCCCACCATGTCCATTAGGTGGGGGATCTGCAATGGAGGAGCATGGAGATGGCAAATGTCCTCTGCCTGGCCAAGGCACTTGGTGGTGGAGGAGCCCAGGGCTCGGCTTGGTTGGCCACCCCAAGAGGAAGAGGTTGGCCGAGAGCTCCAACCCAAGAGGTCTTGGTGGGCCGAGGGCACCCCCACGTCCTTCAGGACGAGGGCGATGTTCTCCCCCTTCCCCAGGCAGCGAGAGATGAGGGACGTGGTACCTCGCATGCAGTTCTCCGCTCTCTGCTGGGACATGCAGGCGTTGGCGGCCACCTCAGCCACTTTGAGGGGCTCCAGCTCCTTATGGCCTGGAAAACGACACGAGACGGATGCAGTCAGTCACCAGCAGCCTTTCCCCGCGTGTTTCCCAGGTGCTGCTCCTTGCAGTCATCAGCCAGAAAGGCTTTGCTTTGGGACCTGCTCCGTGCAGGGGACGCTTTGTTTTCTTTTTGGGAAGCATCTGAAATCCAGGGAGGGGATCATCCAGGCAGCAAGGGATTAACCCGACGTCTTACCTGGCAGGTACTCCTTGTCGTCCGTGAGGTTGTGGGTGATGACAAGATTCCTGGCCAGGCGGAACGTGGGCATCAGGAAAATCACAGTCTCGTTCCCGTCCTTGACCCATCTGGGGACAATGTCGAAGGAGCCGAGGGCAGGAATTCGGACACCCTGCAAGTGGAAGAGAACAGAAGGGACGAAGCTTAAGGATCAGCTGCAGGTGGTCCCATCCAGGGACGGTGCTTTGGGTCCTGCTGTGCCCTTCCCGCTCTTGGGAGCCAGGCTGAGGGGATCCAGGGGCTTCCAGCGACTGGGATCAGTGGGTCCCTGGGTAGGGACTTTTGGGGTGAGTTTCCCGCTTCTGAAGAGGGGAACGAGGGGGACGTGGCTGGCAACCCACCTGGCGCAGCTGGAGGTGTTCTTGGCTATAGACGGACACTGCATCCCAGACAGATATTCGCTCTGCAAGGCAAAGAAAAGCAGGTCACGCACCGCTTCCCGTGGCTACCACCCTTCCATCACCCCAAGACCCGCAGTATGAAAAGAGCCGTCGCATCTCCGACCCCAAAAAGAGACCCCCCGCAGAGCCGGGTCCCCCCCACAGAAAGCCCCAAACGTGGGTCAGCCACGCTCCCGCGGTGCCGGGGGTGCCCGTACCTTTGGAGGTGATGTTGGGCATGAGGCACGAGCTCTGCATCCCGTCCCTTCTCCGTTTCACCCTGCTGGGCTGCTTCTTGCATGTCAAATGCTGTGCATCGATAACATCTTCTTCTGAGGTTCTTGCAGCACCCTCCAGAAGGTCTCGGGCCTCGTTTTTAACAGTTCTTCCGCCTCGTCTCCTGGTGGCTGCAGCCTGAAGATCTTGTAGGCGGATTCCTCAGGGAGGCTGGCCTCTGAGCTCGCTGCTGATAACACGCTGATCACGGGAAACGACAGCGCTGTGGGGCCTCGAGGCCGGGGGAGCTTTCTTTCCGTTGTCATCAGCTTTTCTCCCTCACAGGGAGGAAATTTCCCCGCTCCTCCTCCTACTCTCCGCCTCTGGCTTAGGGTTGGGCCCTAAAATAACGATTGGTGGCCTGTATTGAAGGCTTCATTCTTCAAATGCGGCTCTGGCCTCTAAAGAGAGGGTTTGGGCCCCAAAAATGAGGCTTTTGACACTGGAAATGTAGGTTTTAGTCCCTCCAAATGAGGTTTTGTCGCCAAGAATTAGGCACCGGATCCTAAATATGAAGCTGGGAGCTGTAAAACAAGGCTTTCGTCATCGACAGTGAGGGTTTGGAGCCTGAAAATGGGGCTTTGAATGCTAAAAGTGAGTCTTTAGGCCCAATAAGGAACGTTTGGGCCTAAGAATGGAGGTTTCAACCCCCAAAATGAGGCTTTGGGCCCTAAAATTGAGGATCCGGACATGAAAAATGCCGTTTGCAGCTTAGAAGGGAGGCTCTGGACTCAGTAATGCAGCTTTCAGCCATACGAATGAGGCTTTGGAGCCTAAAATGGGAGGTTTTATCCTAAAAATGACAAGATCCCAAACGGAGCCTCCAGGCCCTAAAACTACGGGGCTGAGCCCCCAAAAGGAGGCATTAGGCCCCCAAAACTGGGGGTTTTAGCCCCGAAAATGAGGCATTAGGCCCCCAAAACTGGGGATTTTGGCCCGAAAATGAGACATTAGGCCCCCAAAACTGGGGATTTTAGCCCCCAAAATGAGGTATTAGGCCCCCAAAACTGGGGGATCAAGCCTCTCATGTGAGACATTAGGCCCTCAAAACGGGATTTTGGCCCCCAAAAGGAGGCATTAGGCCCCCAAAACTGGGGGTTTTAGCCCCAAAAATGAGGCAACTCACCCTGCCGGGGGGGACACGGCCCATTTCTCCTCCGAAACGAGGCCAACCTGCCCCATGCTGGCCTGAGGACAGAGCCTCAGGGTGGTGGTACAGGCATGTGGGTGTCAGGGCCCCCACCGCTGCCTTGGGCCCTGCTTCCCAAGGGATGCTAAGATGCTTTCGGAGACTTCGGACCTGGCTGGAAAACAGCCTTCGCCCCCATCCTAATGAGCGAGCCTCGTCAAGAAAACTCATCAGCCTTTTGTGACTCCATCGTGTTTTCCTCCACCTCCCTCCTGAGGCCATTGTGTCAGGAAGAAAGATGGATATCTGCAAAAAAACAGAGACAAGATTACAGTTTTTTTATTTTTTTAGCCACGGCGCCTCGCCTTGCCCCTTGTCCCGCCATTAAGGCACGGGGGTTGCTGGGGGCGGGGTGGGGGGTTGCCGGGCGAAGTTTTTCGCCCAGTGAAGAGCGAGTGGGAAAGGAGTGGTGTGGGGCGAGTGGTGTGAGAAGGGAGCCCGTCCTCGGTGCGGGTTGCAACGCGATATGATGGAGGTCTGTCGTCGATAAAGTAGTAGGAGCTACTGCTGCTGAAAGGACCCCGGTGGCCGTGGGGTCGTCCCGCCACAAATGGTGCCCGAACAGGGACCTGAAGGAAAACAAACAGGGACCTGAAGGAAAACAAACAGGGACCTGAAGAAAAACAAACAGGGACCTGAAGAAAAACAAGCAGGGACGTGAAGAAAAACAAGCAGGGACCTGAAGGAAAACAAGCAGGGACCTGAAGAAAACGAGCAGGGACCTGAAGAAAACGAGCAGGGACCTGAAGGAAAACAAACAGGGACCTGAAGAAAACAAACAGGGACCTGAAGAAAACAAGCAGGGACCTGAAGAAAACAAGCAGGGACCTGAAGAAAAACAAGCAGGGACGTGAAGAAAACGAACAGGGACCTGAACAACAGGAACAGGGACAAGCTGGCAGAACAGGGACCAGGACAGGAACAGGGACACCGATCGCCTGATGAAGATGGGTTCGGCCAAGCTCAGCAAACAGCTCAAAGGAGCTCGCAGGGAAAGTCGCTGGAAATGGGCGCCCGGGAGCTGGAAGGGAGCTCAAGCTGAGAGGAGCGGAGCCGCGCACGCAGCCGCCCCTCGCTGCCCGGAGGTAAGCGGTCGGACATTATGGGGAATTGTTCGCCCTTTAGGAACGAAGGCTGTCCCGGTAACCTCACGGCTCGTTCCCTTTTATTAATAGCCGGGCAGTTTGTGATCCTGAAACGTGGGGAGCGAACTGAGGGCGAGGGTGCGGGACCCCGCTACGAAAAACGACGGGGCTGGGGCGGGATCGCTCGGCAAATGGCGGGCAGCCTCTGAGGCCTTGAAGAGCCGTGTGGGGCCACGGTGAGACACGGGGGGGGTTGCCAGGCAGGGAGGGAGCTGCGGGCTCGTCCCCCTTCTGCCACACCGTGGCTGGGCTTTGCTCTTACACCCCCCGGTGCCACGGACGTGCCTTTTGAGCCAGGCCCCGCAGGCTCCGAAAAGGAGCCGGCTCTTTCCCTTCGGTCCGGGAGGTGATTCAAAGATCGGAAATCCAATTTCTTTAAGCGATATATTTAATGATAATGATATCATTAGCAGCGCTGGGCGCACGGGGGATCTCTCCGCCTGTCGCGCATGCCCGAAGTGAAAAGCCTTCCCCAATTTATACAGCAGAGTGGTGAATATTTTATCAACGCCTATACATATTCATTACCTAACCCCGCCTACTCTCGCTTCTCATGCTAATTAGTTGGTTTTTTTGTGTGTGTGTGTCCTGCGGCTGCGCAGATTCTCTCGGTGGTCTCGGGCAGGGGTCGTCGAGCTGTGGTCGGTGGTCTCAGGGAGGAAGGCA
The DNA here is from genome assembly GCF_964034855.1 of Anser brachyrhynchus. Classification (NCBI taxonomy): domain Eukaryota; kingdom Metazoa; phylum Chordata; class Aves; order Anseriformes; family Anatidae; genus Anser; species Anser brachyrhynchus. The sequence continues at coordinate 11,883 of NW_027663787.1, read as the reverse complement.
GTAAGTCTTCCTCACAGCGTACTTTGGTCAGGATTCTGCTGAGTTAGCTTTCTTCCTAACCGCAAGGACTGTTTTTTTTTTTTTTTTTCCGATTCTTCTGCTTGTTATTTTCTTATCTTGGATTCCAACGTCTTGTTCGAGATGTATTGCCCGCGTATGTCCTATTTCGAGATACATTGCCCGTACATCTGTTCCCTGGCCTATACCTAATGTTCAGTTTTCCTTTAATATTTACATTCTTAACCCTTTCTTATCTGGAATCGCCTCAGCTTCCCTAACTTCACCTACTGGTTCCAAAACCCAGTTTACGTACTTTTTGATGACGGGACCCTCCCCAGTTTCCCCACTGAGTGGGTAATGCAGGTTCACAATCTGTCTGATGCTTCCCAGACAATGCGTGGCCTTCAGTTGCCGGCCTGTTAAATATCAAATTTCTTTTGACTTTTTTTACTGTTTGAAGTGGTAATGTTTCTTCACTTATCTGACTTAACGCCGTGGTTTTCACCTAATTGTTCTACAGAGTCCGGCTGTCTGCATTTTACGAGGTCGCCTGCTAAGTTTTCGTATCACTGCAAGCATATCTCGATAACCCCATTCCTTACCTTTAAATAACGTAACTCTGCAAAAACAACATTTTTATTCCCACACCTGGAACTCCCCGGCGTTTGCGGTCAAGGAAAGGGATGGAAAACAGAGGCCGGTGTCTGAGGAAAAATGAACGGAGGCACGGAAGATCTGGGGGCGCTTCAGCCGAGATTGCCAGCTCCAGCCGCGCTCCCCCAGGCACGGACATGAATAGCGATAGGCTTAACGGGTTTTTTGTTAAACTCTCGCCAGATTTTGGAAAACTTTGCCGCGTTTGTGTTTCAATCGATACCTTTTCTGATCGTACATGTGTACAGGTGCTCGGGTTTCTTATGAATAAAAAAAAAAGCAATGTTCTGTATATTTAGAAAATTTGAAGGGTGTGTGTGTGGGTAGAGCGCGCCCAGCGCTCTTTACTTGCCTTTTATAAATATTAAAGATCATATAAATATATTTATCATATAAATATTAAAAATCAGTCATACTGAGCTGTGTCTTCATTTATAACAGGAATGAGGCTTTGGACCCTGAAACAAGAGGTTTTATCCTGAAAATGACAAAAGATCCCAAACGGAGCCTCTGGGCCCTAAAACTACGGGGCTGAGCCCCCAAAAGGAGGCATTAGGCCCCCAAAACTGGGGGTTTTAGCCCCAAAAATGAGGCATTAGGCCCCCAAAACTGGGGATTTAGCCCCCAAAATGAGACATTAGGTCCCCAAAACTGGGGATTTTGGCCCGAAAATTAGGCATTAGGCCCCCAAAACTGGGGGTTTTAGCCCTCAAATTGAGGTATTAGGCCCCCAAAACTGGGGATTTTGGCCCGAAAATGAGGCATTAGGCCCCTGAAACTGGGGATTTTGGCCCCCCAAATGGAGGCATTAGGCCCCCAAAACTGGGGGTTTTAGCCCCATAAATAAGGCATTAGGCCCCCAAAATGGGATTTTGGCCCCTAAAATGAGGCATTAGGCCCCCAAAACTGGGGATTTCGGCCCCCAAAAGGAGGCATTAGGCCCCCAAAACTGGGGGTTTTAGCCCCCCATATGAGGCATTAGGCCCCCAAAACTGGGGATTTTGGCCCCAAAAATGAGGCATTAGGCACCCAAAACTGGGGGTTTTAGCCCCCAAAATGAGGCATTAGGCCCCCAAAACTGGGGATTTTGGCCTCCCAAATGAGGCATTAGGCCCCCAAAACTGGGGGTTTTAGCCCCCAAAATGAGGCATTAGGCCCCCAAAATGGGATTTTGGCCCCAAAAATGAGGCATTAGGCCCCCAAAACTGGGGATTTTGGCCCCCCAAATGAGGCATTAGGCCCCCAAAAGTGGGGATTTTAGCCCCAAAAATGAGGCATTAGGCCCCCAAAAGTGGGGTTTTTAGCCCCCCAAATGAGGCATTAGGCCTCCAAAACTGGGGATTTTGGCCCGAAAATGAGGCATTAGGCCCCTGAAACTGGGGATATTGGCCTGAAAATGAGGCATTAGGCCCCCAAAACTGGGGATTTTGGCCCCAAAAATGAGGCATTAGGCCTCCAAAACTGGGGATTTTAGCCCCAAAAATGAGGCATTAGGCCCCCAAAACTGGGGATTTTGGCCCGAAAATGAGGCATTAGGCCCCCAGTCAGACTGAGCTGTGTCTTCATTTATAACAGGAGTGAGGCTTTGGAGCCGGAAATGAGAGGTTTTATCCTAAAAATGACAAGATCCCAAACGGAGCCTCCGGGCCCTAAAACTAGGGGGCTGAGCCCCCAAAATGAGGCATTAGGCCCCCAAAACTGGGGATTTTGGCCCGAAAATTAGGCATTAGGCCCCCAAAACTGGGGGTTTTAGCCCTCAAATTGAGGTATTAGGCCCCCAAAACTGGGGATTTTGGCCCGAAAATGAGGCATTAGGCCCTCAAAACTGGGGATTTAGCCCCCAAAATGAGGCATTAGGCCCCCAAAACTGGGGATTTGGGCCCGAAAATGAGGCATTAGGCCCCTGAAACTGGGGATTTTGGCCCCCCCAAATGGAGGCATTAGGCCCCCAAAACTGGGGGTTTTAGCCCCATAAATAAGGCATTAGGCCCCCAAAATGGGATTTTGGCCCCCAAAATGAGGCATTAGGCCCCCAAAACTGGGGATTTCGGCCCCCAAAAGGAGGCATTAGGCCCCCAAAACTGGGGGTTTTAGCCCCCCATATGAGGCATTAGGCCCCCAAAACTGGGGATTTTGGCCCCAAAAATGAGGCATTAGGCACCCAAAACTGGGGGTTTTAGCCCCCAAAATGAGGCATTAGGCCCCCAAAACTGGGGGTTTGGGCCTCCCAAATGAGGCATTAGGCCCCCAAAACTGGGGGTTTTAGCCCCCAAAATGAGGCATTAGGCCCCCAAAATGGGATTTTGGCCCCAAAAATGAGGCATTAGGCCCCCAAAACTGGGGATTTTGGCCCCCCAAATGAGGCATTAGGCCCCCAAAAGTGGGGATTTTAGCCCCAAAAATGAGGCATTAGGCCCCCAAAAGTGGGGTTTTTAGCCCCCCAAATGAGGCATTAGGCCTCCAAAACTGGGGATTTTGGCCCGAAAATGAGGCATTAGGCCCCTGAAACTGGGGATATTGGCCTGAAAATGAGGCATTAGGCCCCCAAAACTGGGGATTTTGGCCCCAAAAATGAGGCATTAGGCCTCCAAAACTGGGGATTTTAGCCCCAAAAATGAGGCATTAGGCCCCCAAAACTGGGGATTTTGGCCCGAAAATGAGGCATTAGGCCCCCAGTCAGACTGAGCTGTGTCTTCATTTATAACAGGAGTGAGGCTTTGGAGCCGGAAATGAGAGGTTTTATCCTAAAAATGACAAGATCCCAAACGGAGCCTCCGGGCCCTAAAACTAGGGGGCTGAGCCCCCAAAATGAGGCATTAGGCCCCCAAAACTGGGGGTTTTAGCCCCAAAAATGAGGCATTAGGCCCCCAAAACTGGGGATTTAGCCCCCAAAATGAGACATTAGGCCCCCAAAACTGGGGATTTTGGCCCGAAAATTAGGCATTAGGCCCCAAAACTGGGGGTTTTAGCCCTCAAATTGAGGTATTAGGCCCCCAAAACTGGGGATTTTGGCCCGAAAATGAGGCATTAGGCCCTCAAAACTGGGGATTTAGCCCCCAAAATGAGGCATTAGGCCCCCAAAACTGGGGGTTTTAGGCCTCCCAAATGAGGCATTAGACCCCCAAAACTGGGGGTTTTAGCCCCCAAAATGAGGCATTAGGCCCCCAAAATGGGATTTTGGCCCCCAAAATGAGGCATTAGGCCCCCAAAACTGGGGATTTTGGCCCCGCAAATGAGGCATTAGGCCCCCAAAAGTGGGGATTTTAGCCCCAAAAATGAGGCATTAGGCCCCCAAAATGGGATTTTGGCCCCCAAAATGAGGCATTAGGCCCCCAAAACTGGGGATTTTGGCCCCGCAAATGAGGCATTAGGCCCCCAAAAGTGGGGATTTTAGCCCCAAAAATGAGGCATTAGGCCCCCAAAAGTGGGGATTTTAGCCCCAAAAATGAGGCATTAGGCCCCCAAAAGTGGGGTTTTTAGCCCCCCAAATGAGGCATTAGACCTCCAAAACTGGGGATTTTGGCCCCCAAAATGAGGCATTAGGCCCCTGAAACTGGGGATATTGGCCTGAAAATGAGGCATTAGGCCTCCAAAACTGGGGATTTTAGCCCCAAAAATGAGGCATTAGGCCCCCAAAACTGGGGATTTTGGCCCGAAAATGAGGCATTAGGCCCCCAGTCAGACTGAGCTGTGTCTTCATTTATAACAGGAGTGAGGCTTTGGAGCCGGAAATGAGAGGTTTTATCCTAAAAATGACAAGATCCCAAACGGAGCCTCCGGGCCCTAAAACTAGGGGGCTGAGCCCCCAAAATGAGGCATTAGGCCCCCAAAACTGGGGGTTTTAGCCCCAAAAATGAGGCATTAGGCCCCCAAAACTGGGGATTTAGCCCCCAAAATGAGACATTAGGCCCCCAAAACTGGGGATTTTGGCCCGAAAATTAGGCATTAGGCCCCCAAAACTGGGGGTTTTAGCCCTCAAATTGAGGTATTAGGCCCCCAAAACTGGGGATTTTGGCCCGAAAATGAGGCATTAGGCCCTCAAAACTGGGGATTTAGCCCCCAAAATGAGGCATTAGGCCCCCAAAACTGGGGATTTTGGCCCGAAAATGAGGCATTAGGCCCCTGAAACTGGGGATTTTGGCCCCCCAAATGGAGGCATTAGGCCCCCAAAACTGGGGGTTTTAGCCCCATAAATAAGGCATTAGGCCCCCAAAATGGGATTTTGGCCCCCAAAATGAGGCATTAGGCCCCCAAAACTGGGGATTTCGGCCCCCAAAAGGAGGCATTAGGCCCCCAAAACTGGGGGTTTTAGCCCCCCATATGAGGCATTAGGCCCCCAAAACTGGGGATTTTGGCCCCAAAAATGAGGCATTAGGCACCCAAAACTGGGGGTTTTAGCCCCCAAAATGAGGCATTAGGCCCCCAAAACTGGGGGTTTGGGCCTCCCAAATGAGGCATTAGGCCCCCAAAACTGGGGGTTTTAGCCCCCAAAATGAGGCATTAGGCCCCCAAAATGGGATTTTGGCCCCAAAAATGAGGCATTAGGCCCCCAAAACTGGGGATTTTGGCCCCCCAAATGAGGCATTAGGCCCCCAAAAGTGGGGATTTTAGCCCAAAAATGAGGCATTAGGCCCCCAAAAGTGGGGTTTTTAGCCCCCCAAATGAGGCATTAGGCCTCCAAAACTGGGGATTTTGGCCCGAAAATGAGGCATTAGGCCCCTGAAACTGGGGATATTGGCCTGAAAATGAGGCATTAGGCCCCCAAAACTGGGGATTTTGGCCCCAAAAATGAGGCATTAGGCCTCCAAAACTGGGGATTTTAGCCCCAAAAATGAGGCATTAGGCCCCCAAAACTGGGGATTTTGGCCCGAAAATGAGGCATTAGGCCCCCAGTCAGACTGAGCTGTGTCTTCATTTATAACAGGAGTGAGGCTTTGGAGCCGGAAATGAGAGGTTTTATCCTAAAAATGACAAGATCCCAAACGGAGCCTCCGGGCCCTAAAACTAGGGGGCTGAGCCCCCAAAATGAGGCATTAGGCCCCCAAAACTGGGGGTTTTAGCCCCAAAAATGAGGCATTAGGCCCCCAAAACTGGGGATTTAGCCCCCAAAATGAGACATTAGGCCCCCAAAACTGGGGATTTTGGCCCCCAAAATGAGGCATTAGGCCCCCAAAACTGGGATTTTGGGCCCCCCAAATGAGGCATTAGGCCCCCAAAACTGGGGGTTTTGGCCCGAAAATGAGGCATTAGGCTCCTGAAACTGGGGATTTTGGCCCGAAAATGAGGCATTAGGCCCCCAAATCTGGGGATATTGGCCTGAAAATGAGGCATTAGGCCCCCAAAACTGGGGATTTTGGCCCCAAAAATGAGGCATTAGGCCCCCAAAACTGGGGATTTTGGCCCGAAAATGAGGCATTAGGCCCCCAAAACTGGGGATTTTGGCCCCCAAAATGAAGCATTAGGCCCCCAAAACGGGATTTTGGCCCCCAAAAGGAGGCATTAGGCCCCCAAAACTGGGGGTTTTAGCCCAAAAATGAGGCATTAGGTCCCCCAAACGGGATTTTGGCCCCCAAAATGAGGCATTAGGCCCCTGAAACTGGGGATTTTGGCCCCCCCAAATGAGACATTAGGTCCCCAAAACTGGGGATTTTGGCCCCAAAAATGAGGCATTAGGTCCCCCAAAACTGGGGATTTTGGCCCCCCAAAATGAGGCATTAGGCCCCCAAAACGGGATTTTGGCCCCCAAAAGGAGGCATTAGGCCCCCAAAACTGGGGGATTTTGGCCCCCCAAATGAGGCATTAGGCCCCCAAAACTGGGGGTTTGGGCCCGAAAATGAGGCATTAGGCCCCCAAAACTGGGGGTTTTGGCCCGAAAATGAGGCATTAGGCTCCTGAAAGTGGGGGATTTTTGCCCCCCAAAATGAGGCATTAGGCCCCCCAAAACTGGGGGTTTTAGCCCCCAAAATGAGGCATTAGGCCCCCAAAATGGGATTTTGGCCCCCAAAATGAGGCATTAGGCCCCCCAAAACGGGATTTTGGCCCCCAAAAGGAGGCATTAGGCCCCCCAAAACTGGGGGTTTTAGCCCCAAAAATGAGGCATTAGGTCCCCCAAACGGGATTTTTGGCCCCCAAAATGAGGCATTAGGCCCCTGAAACTGGGGATTTTGGCCCCCCCAAATGAGACATTAGGTCCCCAAAACTGGGGATTTTGGCCCCAAAAATGAGGCATTAGGTCCCCAAAACTGGGGATTTTGGCCCCCCAAAATGAGGCATTAGGCCCCCCAAAACGGGATTTTGGCCCCCAAAAGGAGGCATTAGGCCCCCAAAACTGGGGGTTTTAGCCCCAAAAATGAGGCATTAGGTCCCCCAAACGGGATTTTGGCCCCCAAAAGGAGGCATTAGGCCCCCAAAACTGGGGGTTTTAGCCCCCCAAATGAGGCATTAGGCCCCCAAAACTGGGGATTTTGGCCCGAAAATGAGGCATTAGGCCCCTGAAACTGGGGATTTTGGCCCCCCAAATGAGGCATTAGGCCCCCAACACTGGGGGTTTTAGCCCCCCAAAATGAGGCATTAGGCCCCCAAAATGGGATTTTGGGCCCCCCAAAAGGAGGCATTAGGCCCCCAAAACTGGGGGTTTTAGCCCCCATAAATAAGGCATTAGTGCCCCAAAACTGGGGATTTTGGCCCGAAAATGAGGCATTAGGCCCCTGAAACTGGGGGTTTTAGCCCCCAAAATGAGGCATTAGGTCCCCAAAACTGGGGATTTTGGCCCCCAAAATGAGGCATTAGGCCCCCCCAAAACTGGGGATTTTGGCCCCCAAAATGAGGCATTAGGCCTCCAAAACTGGGGGTTTTTAGCCCCCAAAATAAGGCATTAGGCCCCCAAAACGGGATTTTGGCCCACAAAAGGAGGCATTAGGCCCCCAACACTGGGGGTTTTAGCCCCAAAATGAGGCATTAGGTCCCCCAAACGGGATTTTGGCCCCCAAAATGAGGCATTAGGCCCCCAAAACTGGGGGTTTTGGCCGAAAATGAGGCATTAGGCTCCTGAAACTGGGGATTTTGGCCCGAAAATGAGGCATTAGGCCCCCAAATCTGGGGATATTGGCCCTGAAAATGAGGCATTAGGCCCCCAAAACTGGGGATTTTGGCCCGAAAATGAGGCATTAGGCCCCCAAAACTGGGGATTTTGGCCCCCAAAAATGAAGCATTAGGCCCCCAAAACGGGATTTTGGCCCCCAAAAGGAGGCATTAGGCCCCCAAAACTGGGGGTTTTAGCCCCAAAAATGAGGCATTAGGTCCCCCAAACGGGATTTTGGCCCCCAAAATGAGGCATTAGGCCCCTGAAACTGGGGATTTTGGCCCCCCAAATGAGACATTAGGTCCCCAAAACTGGGGATTTTGGCCCCAAAAATGAGGCATTAGGTCCCCAAAAACTGGGGGATTTTGGCCCCCAAAAATGAGGCATTAGGCCCCCAAAACGGGATTTTGGCCCCCAAAAGGAGGCATTAGGCCCCCAAAAACTGGGGATTTTGGCCCCCCAAATGAGGCATTAGGCCCCCAAAACTGGGGGTTTGGGCCCGAAAATGAGGCATTAGGCCCCCAAAACTGGGGGTTTTGGCCCGAAAATGAGGCATTAGGCTCCTGAAAGTGGGGATTTTTTGCCCCCAAAATGAGGCATTAGGCCCCCAAAAACTGGGGGTTTTAGCCCCCAAAATGAGGCATTAGGCCCCCAAAACTGGGGATTTTGCCTTAAAAATAAGGCATTAGGCCCCTAAAACTGGGGGGTTTAGCCCCCAAAATGAGGCATTAGGCCCCCAAAACTGGGGATTTTGGCCCCGAAAATGAGGCATTAGGCCCCCAAAACTGGGGATTTTGGCCCCCAAAATGAGGCATTAGGCCTCCAAAACTGGGGATTTTGGCCCGAAAATGAGGCATTAGGCCCCCGAAACTGGGGATTTTGACCCCAAAAATGAGGGCATTAGGCCCCCAACACTGGGGGTTTTAGCCCCAAAAATGAGGCATTAGGTCCCCCAAACGGGATTTTGGCCCCCAAAATGAGGCATTAGGCCCTGAAACTGGGGATTTTGGCCCCCCAAATGAGGCATTAGGCCCCCAAAACTGGGGGTTTGGGCCCGAAAATGAGGCATTAGGCACCCAAAACTGGGGGTTTTAGCCCCCAAAATGAGGCATTAGGCTCCTGAAAGTGGGGATTTTTGCCCCCAAAATGAGGCATTAGGCCCCCAAAACTGGGGGTTTTTAGCCCCAAAAATGAGGCATTAGGCCCCCAAAACTGGGGATTTTAGCCCCAAAAAGAGGCATTAGGCCCCCAAAACTGGGATTTTCGCCCGAAAATGAGGCATTAGGCCCCCAAAATGGGATTTTGGCCCCCAAAAGGAGGCATTAGGCCCCCAAAACTGGGGGTTTTAGCCCCCAAAATGAGGCATTAGGCCTCCAAAACTGGGGATTTTGGCCCGAAAATGAGGCATTAGGCCCCCCGAAACTGGGATTTTGGGCCCCAAAAATGAGGCATTAGGCCCCCAAAACTGGGGGTTTGGGCCCCAAAATGAGGCATTAGGCCCCCAAAACTGGGGTTTTAGCCCCCAAAATGAGGCATTAGTCCCCCAAAACTGGGGATTTTAGCCCGAAAATGAGGCATTAGGCCTCCAAAACTGGGGGGTTTATGCCCCCAAAATGAGGCATTAGGCCCCCAAAACTGGGGGTTTTGGCCCGAAAATGAGGCATTAGGCCCCCAAAACTGGGGGTTTTAGCCCCAAAATGAGGCATTAGGCCCCTGAAACTGGGGGTTTTAGCCCCAAAAATGAGGCATTAGGTCCCCAAAACTGGGGATTTTGGCCCCCAAAATGAGGCATTAGGCCCCCAAAACTGGGGGTTTTAGCCCCCAAAATGAGGCATTAGGCCCCTGAAACTGGGGATTTTGCCCCCAAAATGAGGCATTAGGCCCCCACAAGTGGGGTTTTTAGCCCCCCAAAATGAGGCATTAGGCCCCCAAAACTGGGGGTTTTAGCCCCCCAAATGAGGCATTAGGCCCCCAAAACCGGGGGTTTTAGCCCCCCAAATGAGGCATTAGGCCCCCAAAACTGGGGGTTTTAGCCCCCAAAATGAGGCATTAGGCCCCCCAAAACTGGGGGATTTTGGCCCGAAAATGAGGCATTAGGCCCCCAAAACTGGGGATTTTGGCCCCCAAAATGAGGCATTAGGCCTCCAAAACTGGGGATTTTGGCCCGAAAATGAGGCATTAGGCCCCTGAAACTGGGGATTTTGGCCCCCCCAAATGAGACATTAGGCCCCCAAAACTGGGGGTTTGGGGCCCGAAAATGAGGCATTAGGCCCCCAAAACTGGGGATTTTAGCCCCCAAAATGAGGCATTAGGCTCCTGAAAGTGGGGATTTTTGCCCCCAAAATGAGGCATTAGGCCCCCAAAACTGGGGGTTTTAGCCCCCAAAATGAGGCATTAGGCCCCCAAAATGGGATTTTGGCCCCCAAAATGAGGCATTAGGCCCCCAAAACGGGATTTTGGCCCCCAAAAGGAGGCATTAGGCCCCCAAAACTGGGGGTTTTTAGCCCCAAAAATGAGGCATTAGGTCCCCCAAACGGGATTTTGGCCCCCAAAATGAGGCATTAGGCCCCTGAAACTGGGGATTTTGGCCCCCCAAATGAGACATTAGGTCCCCAAAACTGGGGATTTTGGCCCCAAAAATGAGGCATTAGGTCCCCAAAACTGGGGATTTTGGCCCCCAAAATGAGGCATTAGGCCCCCAAAACGGGATTTTGGCCCCCAAAAGGAGGCATTAGGCCCCCAAAACTGGGGGTTTTAGCCCCAAAAATGAGGCATTAGGTCCCCCAAACGGGATTTTGGCCCCCAAAAGGAGGCATTAGCCCCCAAAACTGGGGGTTTTAGCCCCCCAAATGAGGCATTAGGCCCCCAAAACTGGGGATTTTGGCCCGAAAATGAGGCATTAGGCCCCTGAAACTGGGGGATTTTGGCCCCCCAAATGAGGCATTAGGCCCCCAACACTGGGGGTTTTAGCCCCCAAAATGAGGCATTAGGCCCCCAAAATGGGATTTTGGCCCCCAAAAGGAGGCATTAGGCCCCCAAAACTGGGGGTTTTAGCCCCATAAATAAGGCATTAGTGCCCCCAAAACTGGGGATTTTGGCCCGAAAATGAGGCATTAGGCCCCTGAAACTGGGGGTTTTAGCCCCCAAAATGAGGCATTAGGTCCCCAAAACTGGGGATTTTGGCCCCCAAAATGAGGCATTAGGCCCCCAAAACTGGGGATTTTGGCCCCCAAAATGAGGCATTAGGCCTCCAAAACTGGGGGTTTTAGCCCCCAAAATAAGGCATTAGGCCCCCAAAACGGGATTTTGGCCCACAAAAGGAGGCATTAGGCCCCCAACACTGGGGGTTTTAGCCCCAAAATGAGGCATTAGGTCCCCCAAACGGGATTTTGGGCCCCCAAAATGAGGCATTAGGCCCCCAAAACTGGGGGTTTTGGCCCGAAAATGAGGCATTAGGCTCCTGAAACTGGGGATTTTGGCCCGAAAATGAGGCATTAGGCCCCCAAATCTGGGGATATTGGCCTGAAAATGAGGCATTAGGCCCCCAAAACTGGGGATTTTGGCCCCAAAAATGAGGCATTAGGCCCCCAAAACTGGGGATTTTGGCCCGAAAATGAGGCATTAGGCCCCCCAAAACTGGGGATTTTGGCCCCCAAAATGAAGCATTAGGCCCCCCAAAACGGGATTTTGGCCCCCAAAAGGAGGCATTAGGCCCCCAAAACTGGGGGTTTTAGCCCCAAAAATGAGGCATTAGGTCCCCCAAACGGGATTTTGGCCCCCAAAATGAGGCATTAGGCCCCTGAAACTGGGGATTTTGGCCCCCCAAATGAGACATTAGGTCCCCAAAACTGGGGATTTTGGCCCCAAAAATGAGGCATTAGGTCCCCAAAACTGGGGATTTTGGCCCCCAAAATGAGGCATTAGGCCCCCAAAACGGGATTTTGGCCCCCAAAAGGAGGCATTAGGCCCCCAAAACTGGGGATTTTGGCCCCCCAAATGAGGCATTAGGCCCCCAAAACTGGGGGTTTGGGCCCGAAAATGAGGCATTAGGCCCCCCAAAACTGGGGGTTTTGGCCCGAAAATGAGGCATTAGGCTCCTGAAAGTGGGGATTTTTGCCCCCAAAATGAGGCATTAGGCCCCCAAAACT